>NW_019396751.1:118386-152660 GCF_000591075.1 Eurytemora carolleeae
GTAAACGGTGTTTTGATTGAACAAGAGAGGTAAACGGTGTTTTGATAGAACAAGAGAGGTAAACGGTGTTTTGATAGAAAAAGAGAGGTAAACGGTGTTTTGATAGAACAAGAGAGGTAAACGGTGTTTTGATAGAACAAGATAGGTAAACGGTGTTTTGATAGAACAAGAGAGGTAAACGGCGT
The DNA here is from genome assembly GCF_000591075.1 of Eurytemora carolleeae. NCBI lineage: Eukaryota > Metazoa > Arthropoda > Copepoda > Calanoida > Temoridae > Eurytemora > Eurytemora carolleeae. The sequence goes on from NW_019396751.1 coordinate 118,572, forward strand.
TTTGATAGAACAAGAAAGGTATAAACGGTGTTTTGATAGAACAAGAGAGGTAAACGGTGTTTTGATAGAAAAAGAGAGGTAAACGGTGTTTTGATTGAACAAGAGATGTAAACGGTGTTTTGATAGAACAAGAGAGGTAAACGGTGTTTTGATAGAACAAGAGAGGTAAACGGTGTTTTGATAGAAAAAGAGAGGTAAACGGTGTTTTGATTGAACAAGAGAGGTAAACGGTGTTTTGATAGAAAAAGAGAGGTAAACGTGTTTTAGTTTGAAAGGCTTTGTTCTTAAATGGACTATATAATTTATTTCAAGTTACTTTTCTTTGATGAGTGATATGTCCGTTTCACAATATTAACCAATTGAAAGCTTTTTCTGATCATGCATGCATTACATATCCATGTTTGGTTTTTGTGCACTGGCTTCTCTATACAAAAGTGACTTGCACAGAAGTTCTTCGTTAAAAACAATGGAGAATTTAACAGAATAAAACACTTTTGATGTTAAATGTTATTTTCTACATCACGTTAAATTACAACAACAGTCCCTTTAATAACCTTTCAACGTAAAATACACATCGTCCATAATCCTCTTTTGAAGCAGTCAATTTATTTACAGGGTTACCCGCCAAGGAAGGAACCTCTGAGACGACTGTACGGAATTTGTTTTGTCCCGTTTCTTGTATTCACGGTTTCTTCTGTGCGTAATAATTAAAAAACCTTAAAATTTACGAAGTTGAAGACAGAAAACAAAAATCAAGCTGCAAATCGTCATATTTTAAGAGTCATGCTTTGTCTTTACAGTCTCATCCTTTTTGGGTAACCCTGTATATAGGGTAAATATTTAAACAAAAAAGACAACAAATTAACTTTTTAGAATTTGTTTAAAATCACAAAATCTTTTTTGTACTATTTGTGTAATCTATGGTTCAAAGATTCTTTAGTCCCAGCACTGGTGAGTGGAGAATTTTTAGGAGTCCATTGTTTTCATAGAACTATAAATATACGAGGATTTATACTTCATATATACTATGTAGTATGTAGAATATATTATACAGGGGGTCTCATCACCATAATGGATTAATATATATTCTATCATACTATAAATATATGACTGTTTAGTGTGCATCTGCAGAATATGAGTGCATTGTATTGTGGTATCGATATAATTCTATGTTTTTAAATTCTAAAATTATAGATAAAAAGTTACTAAATTAATAAAAAATGTATTTTTTTCCCGTAGTAGTCCTCTAAACCATCAGATAATCAATCATCTTTAGATTTACGTATTCCTTTTTAAATACAGAAAGATATTTGATCAAAAAGATTTTTTTCAACCTAAAGTCTTTGAATGTGAACTTCAAATGTTTAACTTTTTTTTAAAATGTCATTTATTTTCCCCAACATACGCAAATGTATTATAAATGTAAGAGAATCAATAAATAATTTACTCCCTTTAATCCATCCGAATCTATAGGAATAAAGTGTTCTCTCAATAAAACATATCACAAAAAGGTTTTATAATAAAAACTGAATGATTCATCTTTGAATAAATTTTTGTATGAAAGATAGGTAAAAAGTTTAAAATTAACTTTATTGTAAAATTAATTGTTTTTAATTGCTAATCTTCTTCAAGTCAGCATCATTGCAAAAACTGACTCTCCAGTGGGAGGCTGCGTGTTAAACAGCCCCTGGCTATCAATGCCTCCCCGTCTCAAGTTTATAAATATGTTTTAAAATATGATATTTTCTATGTTTTTGGCTTGGGACAAATATATATAATTGATTTGATTTGATTTGAAACACTGCGGATGATTGTGAATAAGAAGTAATATATACCCATGAGAGATAAATTGATAGACCGACAGATAGATATCCAGGAATAGAAATATAGATAGATCAGATAAATATAGACAGAAAGATAGAATAGATATCTAGGAATAGAAATATAGATAGATCGGATAAATATAGACAGAAAAATAGAATAGATATCCAGGAATAGAAATATAGATAGATCGGATAAATAAATATAGACAGAGAGATAGACGAATAGATATCCAGGAATAGAAATATAGATAGATCGGATAAATATAGACAGAAACATAGAATAGATATCCAGGAATAGAAATATAGATAGATCGGATAAATATAGACAGAAAGATAGAATAGATATCCAGGAATAGAAATATAGATAGATCAGATAAATATAAACAGAAAGATAGACGGACAGATAGATATCCAGAATTAGAAATATAGATAGATCGGATAAAAAATAGAGACAGAAATATATAAGAATAGATATCCAGGAATAGGAATATAGATAGATCAGATAAATATAGACAGAGAAATAGACAAATAGATATCAAATAATAAATTCAGGTAAAGTAAAGTTAAGAGATGAGTCATCCCTCCCTACCATGTTTATTGATTCTTTTACCTTTCTACGACCCTCCCCTCAAACATACAAATTACTGGTACCTGCTCAACCAACCTAGAGGTAAACCAAGCTATGAGATTTCTGACCTAAAATCTGATTATATCTCTTGAAGTTTTAGATCAGATTTAGACTGTTCACGGGTTAAGATTAAGGAATATTCTAATTCAAAGTTAGTCTGACGAAGACCGAAATTTATCACGCGGAGAGTAAAACTACTCGATGAATGACTGAAAGCTACTCTAAATTTAAATGAAAACTACTTGAAAACGGAAGGTTGGATAACTAAGAATGGTTTTAATGGCATCAAATAACTCGTTCTAATCTATTTAAACAACGCATATTTATATTAAAAAAATTGAATTCAATAAAAGGGAGGGATCAGTGATTTACATATATATGTAAAGAGATTTTGATATAAACCAGAACATTTTCCTTTATAATTTTTGATGCCCCTTTTCTTATAAATCATTTATTCTTTATTCTTCCTAAAGTGGCGCTATAAACCGATTAGCACCAATTGAGCTACAAAATAAACTGAATTAGTTTTTAAGAATCCACTCTTTCATAAATTTCTATTTTATAGACAATAATGGTTTCCAAAAATTTATGGAAATCAACATATCCTGTCGACATTAGGATCTGTTTCTATTTAATTAAAGACACCCTGAAGACACTGTAGTGACCGGGATTTAAAAAACAAGTACATCTTGATATAGAAAGTGTGTCTAAGAATTGTAAAACCAGGAAACCATTCTGACGGAGATATAAGCGGACAGCATTAAAGTTGGCGCAAGTATGTATATGATGCACGCCTGCAGACACTGTGTAGAAACTATAACGAAAGTTCCCAAGCTAGGACACCCTGTAGGTCTATGCTATAATGAACACCCTGTAGAAACTATTGTGGAGGTGTCCAATGTAGGACACCCTGTAGAAACTATGGTTAAGGTATCCAAAGTAGGTTACCCTGTAGAAACTATGGTTAAAGTATCCGAAGTAGGACACCTTGTAGAAACTATGGTTAAGGTATCCAAAGTAGGACACCCTGTAGAAACTATGGTTAAGGTATCCAAAGTAGGACACCTTGCACTGCGATTTAATGGTCTCACGCTCTCTAGCAAAAATCGTTGAGAATTTTGCCAATTTCTTCTTAAAAACCAAATCTAACAAGAAGTGCTTTACAGTGCTAAAATGTACATGTAAAGGGCTACAGAAAAGCATAAGTGAGTTAGAGCGGTAAAATCTAAGCTTAGGGCGTTGCGACACTTCAAAGTCAGCCCTGTCTTTAAAATTGATGAGACTGTTTATAAGGAGGCTGAATCTATGTGAGCTTGTAGAAACTATGGTTAAGGTATCCAAAGTAGGACACCCTGTAGAAACTATGGTAAAGGTATCAAAACTAGGACACCCTGTAGAAACTATGCCGAAGGTGTTTAAACTAGGACACTCTGTAGAAACTATGCCGAAGGTATTTAAACTAGGACACCCTGTAGAAACTAGGATAAATTTAAATGATGGATATGTATTGTTAAATATCAATATTAGTGTGAAATAATGGTAATTACTTTTGTCTGTTCGAGAGAAAGGATACCGCCCTTTCTCCATAGAAGTAAACTCCCAGGATCCCAGCCACACCCACTCATACATATACCATCCCTAGCCCTCCCTCCCCCAATACGTGTAATTAAAATATCACCTCTCGACCTATTCTTAAAGTTAGTTATGAGTTTTAGAATTAAACCATATTTAAGTCTGTTTACTGATACAGAAAGTGAATGAAAAACTTAATTGGGTTAAACCATCCATGGTTAAACCCTTTTCATTTCCAATGTTTAATGGTTTATAATTTGTTTCAAATAACCAATTTTGGCAAGGGCTTCAAGCGGCGATTAGTACACATATATATTAGACTTGTTTTCCACAGATTTCACTTTTTAATTTGAATCTTCAGTTGCAAACTAACCCATTCACATTAATTATTTACTCTAGATAAAGAATATTTCAAATATGAAGGAATGTATTAAAGAATTTTTGATCGTCAATCTTTCCTTTAGTTAAGATATTAAAATGGCGGTCATCTGAAAATAATATAAAGTCTTGGCATATTTTATTTCAGATTTTAAAAACAATTCTTATTAACTGATGGATCTTTTATCTAAAAGTATCTCAATTTTATCTTTTAAACTGTTGAGACTAAAAAATACAGAAAGAAAGCAAATCCATGCAAATATTTCCATATAACTGCATATCGCGTATCGCAATTTTGATGTAATATTTGTTAAAATTTATTTCTCAAAATCGCACTGCGTACAGTGTCCAGTACTTCTTTCCCGCATTATCTTCATCTAATCTTGTATATTTTTGGTCGTCATTAAAGGGACTATCTGAGCAACAATATCGTCGTTTTTCAACCATGGAAAAGTGTTAATTTCTGATAATTTCTTCTTTCTCTTCAACAGCATAAATCCCGGAGCAATTTGCTTAAAAGATATACCCTCAATCGAAAATTGTAAAGTATAAAAAAGTCCAACTGTGACGTAGGCGTAAAAGGTATTGTTGTGAGTCGGGCATGTCAGTGTTGAAATAGAAGGAAACTAGAAGCTACGTCGACAGTCTTTTAAAAATTATATTTCATTCCATCTTTATTAGATAGAAGAGTAGATAGATTGATAATAAATTAATCGTTAATGATATCAGACCATTTTATTAATGAGCATTCTTTATCTTAGATCTGTAGATTAAATGTGACCACAGTCAATATAAAAACTTAACCTTTCAACATTGCAACGTCCAGGCTGAATACAAGTTGGGGGGGGGGGGGAGATTTTTAAAGGGAAAGTTTTAAAATTTAAAAATACAAACTGAACATTTGAACTGTTAAAATTAAACAATTTAATGACCAGTTTTAAAGGGTGGTGTCACTTTGTTGAAAAGGATGAAAAAAGCACCCCTTGTAAACTGTTGCAGAATTGTTTAACATTTTTGTATTCTACTTGAATGCTGACAGTACTTAAAATGGTGTTATGGGTAAATATATAAAAGGTTCTTTAACTACTCTTAAACTACTTGAGACATTCCAGGCATACCAAACCAGCTAAATACCTAGCATACATTCTATCTATCTATCTATCTTTCTATATATACTTATCTATCTGTCTATCTCTATAGTCTTAAAAATAAAAACCTCTGTATCGAATCAAAAATCCTGAAGAAAACCTGTCTTGTTCCTCAGTCAGTCGCAGAGGCAGTGTTGGCAAAAATGTTTTAAAACTGTTGCGGATGGTTTCTCTTAAATAATTTTGGCGCCAACATCAGATTTACTCGAAATCCATTCTTGTACCCCCTTTTAAAATTTATAAACACATTTATAAAATTTTTACATATAAGGGAGAGGGGGGGGGGGAGGCGGATAGATTTGTAACATTATAATTAAAAAGATTAAGCTCCTCTAATCTTAGTATTGATTTCTAATTGACCATATTGCTTTGCTTATATATTTCATATTTATAACCTTTAAACTTTACAGAATACACTTCAGTTCTTAAACCAAATAAACTTTCCTTCGTAAAATATGCACTTTATACTAAATAGGCGGCCTACTTTGCAGATTGAATAAATCTAAAAATTCTAGCACCTCGGTCAAAAATCATAAAAGTTCAAAACTGCAAGTGCAATTTATTGCAAACTATTTACGACAATAAAATCTTAGGATTAGCAACTCTGAGAATGTAGCATTGATATTAGAAAGGACATCAGGGACAGAATTAAAATTGTTAAAAAAAAAGATTATTCACATAAGAAAAATGCATTACTAGCTCAGTTCAAAGATTTATTCTATAAGAAAAATATTAACCTAGCTCTGATTCAAGAATCTATTCTATAAGAAAAATATATACCTAGCTCTGATTCAAGGATCTGTTCTATAAGAAAAAATATCTCTAGCTCTGATTCCAGGATCTGTTCTATAAGAAAAATATATCTCTAGCTCTGATTTAAGGATCTGTTCTATAAGAAAAATATATCTCTAGCTCTGATTCAAGGATCTGTTCTATAAGAAAAATATATACCTAGCTCTGATTCAAGGATCTATTCTTTAAGAAAAATATATTCCTAGTTCTGATTTAAGGATCAGTTCTATAAGAAAAATATATACCTAGCTCTGATTCAAGGATCTGTTCTATAAGAAAAATATATCTCTAGCTCTGATTCAAGGATCTGTTCTATAAGAAAAATATATCTCTAGCTCTGATTTAAGGATCTGTTCTATAAGAAAAATATTAACCTAGCTCTGATCCAAGGATCTGTTCTATAAGAAAAATTTATACCTTGCTCTGATTTAAGGATCTATGCATGCTATATGACTGTGTCTGTATGTTGGCAATAACAGTCTAAATTAATTTTATGAATTCTGTTAAAATGTTTCAACCAGGAAAAAAGCAGATAATAATAGTTTGAAAAGAACTCGGGCTTCTTGGAAATATATTTGATCACGTTCTCTTATAGTTCTTCTTGACTACCCACCCCTCATAACGTTTTTTGCAAGCTAGCGTGATTATACCATTTAAGGTGAGGTTAGGTTATTGATGGATAGTCTCTCGAGGTTGTCAAAAAGCTTTAAAACTGGGGTCCACCACACTTACACTTAGATTTTACACAAATCATTTAAGAATTATCCCTAATGATTTATTCTCTGTTAAATAGGTTCCTATCGATTTAAACATAAAATTATTGAAAACATCTTTATCAATTTTTACCAAATTGTATCAAATCTAGAACCGATGAGTCATTTTATTGCTAATTTCTCCTGAGCCGGGAACTTTAGAATTAGATACAGAGCGTCCCATATCATATTAGATTATCTCTAATCTTTAACGACAAAATAAACCCTTAATACTCGAAGAACTTATCATTTTCCGCAAGAAAATTCTTATATAAGCCTTATGTTATTTTTCAAATTGATTTATTCGAATTAAATTTTCTTATTAGTCCCGAAAATCGCAATTTAGACCCGTTGACGGTCTAATATGATGTGGGACACCCTGTACCTTTTATTCAGATCGGTTAAATCTAATATCCAATGTGGACACTTTTAATTTTCTGCTTAATCCGTTCTTTTTCTCTCCCTGCCAGTTTCCAACCAATAAGAGTTCACTATTTCAAGATTTCAAATTTACCGGCTTCTCTGATTGGTTGTTCCAGTTTCTCCAAACGGCACTCGATTGGTGGAGTTATTTACATTTTTGTTGATACAAAGTTAAGATTAAATTAATATTGAGATTAAAAAAGAGACGATCAAGCAACAATCTCGATATCCACAATTCTTGAGTTTTCAGCTCTGATCAACCAGGTATGTTGTATAATATTGTATACACTATACAAGAAAAATGTTGATCATTTATTTATAGTGTTTCTCGATTTAAAGATTGAACATAATTTCAAAGTCACTTTTTAAAAGAGAAACTGAAATTAAAAACTGTCAATTTTCAGAGAGAAAAGAGTTATCTCAATGTTTTTGAAAAAACAATGGTTTTAAGGGTAAAATGAAAAAAAAATAAAACAATTAAGTGGCTGGTTTGATATATTCAAATAAGCTAATTACAATTAAAACATTAGAGCTGTTTTTGTCATTGTAATCCAAAATTGAAAATTTTAGATTAAGATTATGAATTAACTTTTAACTCTGACAACACCATGTTTGGTCTCATTCAATTTGGAATATAATGGTTAAGTATCATCCATCATTAATTCATCAATTAAGTTTGAAACTTTACGACAGATAATTAAATGATAAATCAATTTGACAGAAGTATTTAAAGAAAAGGATTTAAGTAAAATAGATGAATGGATCATATCATATTTGATTAAAGAGGTTCTATGATCTATCCATTATGTTAATTTTTTTTCTCCAGATTTCATCCACTTTCTTTCCAGATTTTTCCAGGTTAAGTCTAAGGTCTATTCAGGTTTTATCCAGATTCTATACGGGTTCTATCCAGGTTCTATCCAGGTTCTATCCAGGTTCCATGCAGGTTCTATTCAAGTTTTATCCAGATTCTATACGGGTTCTATCCAGGTTCTATCCAGGTTCTATCCAGGTTCCATGCAGGTTCTATTCAGGTTTTATCCAGATTCTATACGGGTTCTATCCAGGTTCTATCCAGGTTCTATCCAGGTTCCATGCAGGTTCTATCCAAGTTCTATCCAGGTTCTATCCAGGTTCTATCCAGATTCTATCCAGATTCTATCCAGGTTCCATGCAGGTTCTATCCTGGTTCTATCCAGGTTCTATCCTGGTTCTATCCAGGTTCTATCCAGGTTCTATCCAGATTCTATACGGGGTCTATCCAGGTTCTATCCAGGTTCCATGCAGGTTCTATCCTGGTTCTATCCCGGTTCTATCCAGGTTCTATCCAGGTTCTATCCAGGTTTTATCCAGGTTCTATCCGGTTTCTATCCAGATTATATCCAGCTTCTCTCCAGGTTCTAACCAGATTCTATCCAGGTTCTCTCCAGTTTCTATCCAGGTTCTCTCCATGTTCTCTCCAGGTTTTCTCCCGGTTTTCTCAAGGTTCTCTCTGGGTTCTCTTAAGGTTCTCTCTAGGTTTTCTCAAGGTTTTCTCTGGGTTCTCTTAAGTTTATCTCCAGGATTTCTCCAGGTTATCACCAGGTTCTATCCACGATCAATCCAGGTTCTTTATAGGTTCTATCACGGTTCTATCCACGTTCTTTCCAGGTTCTATCCAGGTTTTTTCCCGGTTCTACTCAGGGTCTATCCAGGTTGTTTCCATGTTCTTTCTAGATTATTTTCAGGTTCTATCCTGGTTCTATCCTGGTTCTGTCCATGTTCTATACAGGTTTTATCCAGGTTCTATCCGGTTTCTATTGAAATTCTATTCAGGTTCTATCCAGTTTCTTTCCAGGTTTTACCCAGATTCTATCTAGGTTCAATATAGGTTCTTTTCAGGTTCTTTACAGGTTCTGTCCAGGTTCTATCTAGGTTCTGTCCAGGTTCTATCCAGGTTCAATATAGGTTCTTTTCAGGTTCTTTACAGGTTCTGTCCAGGTTCTATTCAGGTTCTGTCCAGGTTCTATCTAGGTTCTATTCAGGTTGTTTCCAGGTTCTATCCAGGTTCTGTCCAGGTTCTATCCAGGTTCTATCCTGGTTCTATCCAGGTTCTATCCTGGTTCTATCCAGGTGTTATCTAGGTTCTATTTAGGTTTTATTTAGGTTCTTTACAGGGGAAATGCAATTTTTACTATAATTAAAAATCCTCAAAAAAATTTTATGTTTTTCTATCTAGGTTCTATCTAGGTTCTATTAAGGTTTTATTTAGGTTCTATACAGGGGAAATGTATTTTTTACTAGAATTCGAAATCCTTGATTATAAGGAGGAAATTGTTGAAATTAAACACTGCTCATGTTAGAAAGTGAGGCATGCCTTTAGTAAATACCCTACTCCATAAACTGCTATTGAACTCGTATTTATCCAGGTACAATTTAGTTCCACTAAGCTATCACGATGGACACACGATCTCATGAACTATCGATGTCAACCGGACACTATAGCTCGTATTCTATCAACGCCAAACCAATGGGCGCGATCTCGTCAGCTATCGATGTCAACAAGGACAACAGCTATTAATCGATCAATGCCAATCCAATGGACATGATCTCATGAACTTTTGTTGTCAACCGTACACTATCTCGAATCAATGCCAAGCTCGTATGTTTCAATGAGAACTCGTCAGCTATCGATGTTAATACGGACACTATAAGCTAGTAATCAATCAATGCCAAACCAATAAGCGCGATCACCTATCAATATCTTCCAAGGACACAAGCACGCAACTATCAATGCCAAACCAATGGGCACCGTTGAAATAGGCCCAATTAGGATGTTCTTCATTATATATATCACGTAATTAAGCTAATCATGCTACGCATTCATTTGAAGCGCAATTCAAATGAATAATGGGTTGTACGTAGAAGTTTACAAACATTGATAGTTAATAATGTACAACGTACTTTAGGTTTATAGAATAGTGTGTTACCCGATATTTATTACATTGCCCTCTTAAAAAGTAGAATCTCGTGAATTAACAACATCAGTCCATTCAGGAATAACATGAAACTGATCAAAAAGAACCTCTGGAATAAGAAAGAAAAAAATGTACACTCTTAGTCCTACCTAGACCCCAATTCCCATACTCGGTGTCATTATTACACGTAAACTTTCGGGTAATCATTTTCTAATGGTCCGGGGTCAAATATACAGATACCAGAGAGGGGAGGATGGTATATGACGTGTAGAGTAGTGGGGGGGGGGGGGGGAGAATTACACTTTCTGCTTGGGGGGTTTATTGAGGAAACAATAGGGGAGCAGATTAAGGGGGAGGATGTATTGGATCTATTTCAGCAATTGATAAATCACAAAAGCGTCAAATATTTGCCCCGGAAACCAAGTTTCTATATTGGAGATGGTAGGGATTTAGCAGCTCAATATTTAGCTCACCAACATTTATATTTATTGTATATACATAGGATGGATCTACGATGTTGATCGTGATTCAACATTTTTCGATTTATCATAAAGATGTTATCATATGGTACACCTCTTTTTGTCTTTTTGCGGAGAATATGAAAAGTAAAAAAAACAAGTGTTAAGAAACTATGGTTATGTAAGCAAAAATCTAATTATCCATATCCATATCTATGTATCTATATATTTATCTGACTATGTATCTATCTATGTATCTATTTCTCTGAGTTTTAGCTATGGCGTATGATATTACTAACAAAGATTTATCTGCTCGGGTATAGTTTGGTCTTCATTATTGTGATCCCTCCACCCTCGACCCCCACCCCTCCTCCTCTTCCTTCTTCCCTCATCCCTTGGGACTTTCCTCCCCTTCCCTCGTTCCTACACTTAGAAGATATACTTCTACCATCTAGCATCGACTACATTCTACAGGTGCCATGCTTCTTGCACTTGTCTTTCTCTCTAATTTATGTATTCTTCTTTATCTCTTTCTGTATTTTTATTTTCCTCTTTATGTATTCTTCTTTACCTGTTTATGTATTCTTCTTTACCTGTTTCTGTTTTCTTATTTTTTATCTTTATGTATTCTTCTTTACCTGTTTCTTTATTCTTATTTTCCTCTTTCTGTATTCTTCTTTACCTCTTTCTGTGTTCTTCTTTACCTCTTTCTGTTTTCTTATTTTCCTCTTTATGTATTCTTCTTTACCTCTTTCTGTATTCTTATTTTCCTCTTTCTGTATTCTTCTTTACCTCTTTCTGTATTCTTCTTTACCTGTTTCTGTTTTCTTATTTTCCTCTTTATATATTCTTCTTTAACTCTTTCTGTATTCTTCTTTACCTATTTCTGTTTTCTTAATTTCCTCTTTATGTATTTTTCTTTACCTGTTTATGTATTCTTATCTTTCTCTTCATGTATTCTTCTTTACCTGTTTATGAATTCTTATTTCCCTCTTTCTGCATTCTTCATTCCCTCTTTCTGTGTTCTTCTTTACCTGTTTCTGTTTTCTTATTTTCCTCTTTATGTATTCTTCTTTACCTCTTTCTGTATTCTTATTTTCCTCTTTCTGTATTCTTCTTTACCTCTTACCGTATTCTCCTTTCTTCTTTCTCTATTCTCCTTTCTTCTTTCTGTATTCTTCTTTCCCACTTTCTTCATTCAACTTTCTCTCTTTCTCTTTCTCTCTTTTCCTTCTTTCTGCACTATACTTTCTGTATTACTCCTCCCTCTTACTGCTTTCTTAATTCTTGGGCTCTTTCTGCATTATCCTTTCCCTCTTTCTGCATTATCCTTTCTTCTTTCTCTATTCTCCTTTTTTCTTTCTGTATTCTTCTTTCTTCTTTCTGTATTCTTCTATCCCTAGATTTCTATATTCTTCGTATTCCCTGTTTATATATATATATATATGTATATAACTCTTTCTTCATTAGTTTTTACCTCTTTTCTGAACGCTTTATCCCTCTTTCACTATGTATTCTTAATTCTCTCTTTTTCATTTATTTTTTTAGCCTTTTAATTTAACCAGCTTAAATAATTTGAATTCAATTAAATTTCAATAATCTCTTTCCACTGTATTATTTTATTTCACAGTATTCCAAACTAGAGAGTTCAAGACTTTATCCCACTCTTGCCATTTCACCTTTCTGTTCTTATACAAACCCCCCCCCTCNCATTGGAGTACTGGGTCCTGGAATACAATAATGTTTTTATGAGTCCATTGGAGTACTGGGTCCTGGAATACAACAATGTCAAATACAAACTCTAGTTTTATTTCAAGATAGAAAGTTAACTAGGAAGTAGTAATTAGTAGCTCAGATACTAATTCTATTTATATGTTACATCTTATTATGTTGTGTTTTGTGACTGTATTGGAAATGATTACTCTAAATCCTAAATCCTAATTCTTTGTAACATGATGTTGTTGAACTTCGATATTTTAAACTATGAATTCTTCTAGATAAAATAGTCAAAGTTTAAATTAAAATAAAAGGTTTAAACCATCAGGGTTTAAAAGATGCAGTGCGGTAGTTAGAGTATTTGGCTCAAATAAAAGTTGAATAGTTATTATCAATATTATTTACAAGATCTTTATTTTCCTTAAAAAAAGAAAAAAGTAGAAAATCGATTTTGACTTTTATGGTATCAAATATCAATTTCAGATCAATACTGTTTCAAAGCTAATAAATTATTTGAGAAGCTTTACCTCCGGTCCCCTCTACTCTAACATTCAGCAATTTTTTATACTCTATATTATAAGTTTTAATGTTATTAATTTGTATCGTAACGTAGAAGGTTTTTTGTACTGTTTATAACATTACAAAAACTGTTACAAACAATGATGTTTTACAATTTATTAAATCTATCAATTTTTTTTACAATATTTATAAAATAGTTTTGAGATTTTGAGAGACTAGATTTCTTTGGCATTACATTGTTTCGTTCTTTAAAGATTTGTAATGATTTAAGGTGTAAATGATGGCATTGAATGACCAGCGGAAGCTTGATTTATTTTTTTTAATTCATGTAATTATCATAGAACATTTGTCAAAGGGACCGTGCCCAATTTTTTCTATATTCATATTGTAATTATTTAGAACACTGGTCAATGCATATTGCTAGTTATAGATCTAGGCAACTACAGGGGGATAAATAGATAATGGGGTGGNTGACTGAGAAGGGGGAAGAGGGGGGGCGGGCAGTTATAATTGAATGATTGGAAGAATATGGCACGGTGTTTTTTGTCCTTGGAGGACATATTTAGATGTATATTAGTTACGCGTGATGAAAAAGTATTCAATAAAGAAAAGGGGTTGGATGAAGACAACTTGGGTACAAAAGTAAGGTTGGTATTAGAACACAGTTACAACAAGAATGGAAGAGGGATTTGGTTAAGAGCCTCCTAGACATTATTATCCCTGTTTATAATAAATTTATCCATTCCTGGATTATGAACTGTCTCCGTAATGCTGTAGTGAGGTAGGGGAAGAACTTCACAAAGAAGGGAGATTTCACCCTGGCGGAGGAGAAATACAGTTCCACCCTCAACACCCCTGGAAGAAACTTAATTTAGAAAAAAAAAGAAAATTTGTTTTCTTAAACTAAGGAAAGTAATTCACCTTGAAACCATAACTTCAGAGACTAGAGACCAGGACTGGATTTCACATTGTTCTCGTTCATTTTGTAAAACAGGTCTAAAATATATCATTTCAGCTAGATTTTTAAAAATTGATCGCCTCAACTCTAATTTCTAATTCATTTATTTTTGCAACATTAACCTCTGATATTCTATAGAGATTTGATAATTTATTTGATAAAATCATCGTTCGAAATATCAGAGGTCTGGTTTCAAAGATATCAGTGTTTGAAAATTCAAATTTGAGTCGAGTTATCAGTTCATTAATTTTCCAATTAAATCTGTTTTGTATAAAGGGTTACTGTTGCATTGCCACCAGAAGTCCAGAACTATAGTTTTAAGATAAAAATAACAAAGATTATAAGCTAGGCCTGTAGTAAATGCTAACTTCATAAACAATTCTGGGAAAGTATCTATCCAGGTACAACCAAAGAGAATAGAATATATATTAGAGGGGAATTTACTAGAAAAAAGTGTAAAACGGCCATTTTTGTTGTACTGTTTCCATACTGCAGGTGTACTTCACATATTTATGCTATATAACCTTTTGGGCCCTGGAATATCATTTTATAGTAAATCTAAAATTAATGTTGAAAGAAAACCGAATTATGAAATAGGCTGGTTTCATAATTGACCAATGATCATTTCCCATAGACTCTATGCCTTTCACTTTACAAACGATGATTTTCCGTTAAAACTATAAATCAAATGATGTTTTTTATTCGCCTAATTCATTATAAAGTTTAATTAACAGCTTTAAAAAATTCAAAATTGAAATGAATAGTCTAGCTGGAACATATTGTATTAATGTACTCTACTGCATATAATTTGTGAATATTTACATGATTTGTACACCTTGAACTCCCTTTCAGGCTAAGAGGGACTGAAAAATTCATACCGAGAGATTCTCTAAATTCCCCTCTAATATATATTCTATTCTCTATGGGTACAACTCAGGATTTCTTGACTATCAATGTCAAAACACAAATACGATCTGTGATCTATCAACGCCACTACGCACTGGATGTGATCTCGTAAGCTATCCATATCAATCCCAAATTAAAGTTTTATCAAAAAAGGGAACGAATACTATCTCACTCAGTAAACAGTATGGAGTTTCTACGTACATTGAATGGGTTAATCGCAATACATGATTTACGTATTTACTAATGGGCACATTTAGCTAGATGGACAATATGCAAAGTAATTTACTAAGATTCTCTATTTTTGCTCCTGGCCGGGATTTTGAAGTATTTACTAACTGTTGTTTTTTTTTAACGAAAAATCACTTCATTAGCATTCTTAACTCTTAATACGTTACCGTTAACACCCCCTTAGTTTTTAAAACATTGACAAGATGATTACATAATTTATAGAACCTGGTGATGAGGTATTTCTCAAGGAAGGCTTTGGGCGCCATATCGTAGGTGATGGTGGTGGCAAGGTGGGTCAGGATGGAGTCCATTGTGTGCCGGGGCTGCTGACGGGTTATTCTAAAATAAAATAAAAACATTAAGGTTTCTTTATAAATTCAAGATCATTATTTATATTATTAATTATAGCTATAAATAGCAATCAGAATAGCAATAAGAAAATCAGAGACTTCTACTTTATGTACAGTATCAACTTTATTTACCTCAGATATTTCTGAAGAGGACGGACAATAGAAGGAAATATAGTCTGAGCAGCTTCATACGAGTCCATTGGAGTACTTGGTCCTGGAATACAACAAGGTTTATATGAGTCCATTGGAGTACTGGGTCCTGGAATACAATAATGTTTTTATGAGTCCATTGGAGTACTGGGTCCTGGAATACAACAAGGTTTATATGAGTCCATGGGAGCACTGGGTCCTGGAATACAACAAGGTTTATATGAGTCCATTGGAGAACTAGGTCCTAGAATACAACAAGGTTAATAGGAGTCCATGGGAGTGCTGGGTCAAAGCCTACAATAGGATTTATAGGAGTCCATGGGAGTTCTAGGTTCTGGAATACAAAAAGGTTAATTGGAGTTCATGTGAGTATACTGGGTCCTGGAATACAACAAGATCTATAGGAGTCCATGGGAGTACTGGGTCCTGGAATATTAAAATGAAAAGTCTATACTATATAGGACGTGTACAATATGCTTTAGCCTAAACATTTCCTATTTGAAAATCTATTCTTCTCTTTTTGTTTTGTGTTGCATTTTGCGCTTTTCAGTCACAATGTTTTCATCACTAAACAAAGTTTTTTAGTTGACCTCATAAACCATTTAAATATATTTATCAATTTTCCTATGAATCTATTTATCATGCAGTTTTGGTAGAACTTTATTCCTGAGACCACAAAAGGACAATTTTCATTGATTGCTTATTATTTAACATAATAAGTAAAACGTCCATTTACGTTTCAAGTTCTTGCATTCAGATCTATAAAATTATTTTTATTGTCTATCTAACCATTCGTCTTTGTTTTTATGAAGACGACATGCCCAAGATGCAGTTTCTCTAGTGCCATACATGGCTCTATAATCATCTACCAGATTTAAACTTCCATTGACGATATTCGTTTGCGGAAAAGTTGCTTGTCTGTTGTTTTGCTTTCATCTCTCTTCTTGCCTTTGCCCTCAGCTCAGCTTGTCTTTTTCTATCTCTCTGTGTCTGTATTGTTAGACAACAGACAAATACAAATCCTGACGGACAAAATATTCTGGGTAAAAATTACAACAATACTTTCGAGTTGGAAAAATTGGAAACTTGGCCATTGAATAGGTTGAAAGAAGAGGTCAAGATATCAGTTTCAGAAAAAAGGGAAAAATGTCCAATTAGAAGAAAAACCGGGCAGGGTTCAACCGATATATATTTTTCTCTTAGAACTTAATTCCAGGGATAATCATTTCCAGGATATCAGTTAATCTTAAGTTCAACGTTTTTGTTCAGCATTTAGCTGAAAACTGATTAAATGAGAACTGCAGTTGGGTTTTAGGAACTCTAGATTCCCCTCTAAATATCGATCAGTATATTTGATATAAAATAAGCTTATTTAAAAATATTACATTTATAATTAAATTAAAATTTACCCTTAACACTATCGGTATTGACACGTTTGATGTGGGAGAAAGCTTCCTCAGTTGCAGTAATAAGTCTAGCTCGCCGCTTTTTTAATCTAAAATAATATGTTTAAAGGGACAGATGTTAAATTTCAAGTGACCCTACATGTGTCCGATCACAACGATCCCCTTTAAACCTGTATCTGATCAATAATGTAATATAAATTGGATTTTCGTTTTCTAGTTTGAAAACTGGTTAATTCTGATAATTTCCTCCACTGCAGCTGAAATTTATAAGTGGCTTCTATAGAGTAACCACATTGGAACATTCTAAACTTTAAACAGAGGCTTAAAAGAATACAATTTTATCGAACGTGCCACTATTTTTTTTAAATGGATAGTCAACTGGTAGAAATTCTGGAGAAAAATGTACAATATTGACAGAAAAAAGTTTTTAAAATCTGCTTAAATTCTGCAGACCCCAATCTCATCATATTCCCTTCGAGCGGAACTAACAAAGTTAAACAAAGTTCCAAAAAGTTAGTAAACACATGAATTGATATTCTGCTCTCGGCTCAACAACTTTACATCATTATAATTTATATCAACAGAGGTTCAGGGTGTGTATACACATACTAATATCAAATTTCGAGGATTTTAGAATTTTAGTTTGGGGTAATTTTTAATCTAGAGTCCTGAGCTCAAAACTTTTAAATAGAGATAGCGGGATCAATGCTTGATCTCCTCTTTTTATTAATCTGAAGACTTATTTAACCCTATCCCCGCTGGGGTACTTGAAAACCAGGATACGCTGGGGGGGGGGTCAATTTGACCCCCCCCCCTCTAAATCCCATGTTTTATGTCCAAATATGACAAATGATACATCATTAGAAAGCTCTTGTGCTCTACTTTTAGAATCTGCAAAAAAATTTGCAAATTTGCGAAAATTGAATTTTTTATCGCAAAATCCAGTTTTATAGTAAAAATGTTTGCAAAAAAAAATTTGTCCAAAAAATGACAAATTATACATTTTTGAAAAGCCCTTGACCATGCCATTTCAAATATGCAAAAATTTTTGCAAAATTTTAAATAACCTGATTTTTAATCAAGAAAAACTAAAAATGTGCAAATTTCCTTTGACAGGTTGTTTGCAAAAAATTTGCAATTTTTTTTTCGCAAAACTTGTGCAATCCGTTTCCTTATGTCATAGGCTTTCCAAAAAGCTAAATTTTATCAAAATCTGACAAGTGAAAGTGGGTCAAAACAAAGATTTAGTTTGCTACAGGCAAAAACAGTCATTCAGGCAGTGTGCCTGAGGACTCAGGCAGTTAGTATTAAAGCCCGGTTTTAGGCCTAAAGGGAGGGCTTTGGGTATGTAAGAAAAGTCAGAAAATTTCAACAGCCTCAGACCAATACTTTTTGAGTTATGCAAAAAAAACTACAGGGGGGGGTCAAATTGACCCCCCCCCAGCGGGAATAGGGTTAATCTAACGTTCTTCACCGGGAAATTATTTAAACTACAACCAATCAGGTGTCGATTGTAAAAAACGTGCAGCCAATCAAAAGCCGAGAAATTTCAAAATTTTGGCGCGCAATCAAAAGTGTCAACTGCAGCGGATACAAAGATTTAACAATCAGGATTAGGGGTATCCAATACAAGAGTTTTCAGCTCTAAGTTGAAAACTTTAGATTTGTCGATATCGAGATCAATGCTTGATATCCTTTTTTGTTAATCTGCAGATTAATATAATCTTTATTTTGAAAGTGTTCACAGTGGATATTGAGATTAAGAGAACGGGATTAAGAGTATATAACACTCTTGTATTGTAGATATCGAGATCAACGCTTGATCTCGATCTTTTGTTAATCTACAGATTATTTTAATCTTTATTTGATATCCCGCGAAGCGACAATCTGATATCCAATCAGAAGCCAGTGAATTTTGCGTTCAACCAATGAAAGAACAAAGAAATTACGGGGATCCAAAATCAAGGGATTGAGCAGTTTCTACGTAAAATTCAAAAGTGGCCACTTTGCATTTTTACATGTATTAAAATCATGCTTTGAACTGAAATTAAAAAAAAAAACAACGGGGCGTAATTCCTCCCTCCCCTAAAATCAGACAAAAAACTGAACAGGGTAGACAGCTACAAATATTTCCCATCTTACCTTCTCTCGTATTCATATTCCTCGTAGAAGAGATCATTGTGTCCGAAATCCTTCCTGCTTCTGAACCCGGGAGAACTGACACGAGAGTCCTTAATTAATGAGCAATAATTGAGGAATATTTTGACAAATATTTAACACATAAAAAATGTTACCCACCACAAACTCATCCAGATTTTTTTATTGCAAGAGATGGACAATTATGACAATATTTTATAGTTTATGAATTGGTTTTAAAATTGGGTTTATCAAGTTGGTTTTTTAATTTTTTTAAAGTTGGTTTTGATCTTGGTTTTATAATTGGTTTTGGAATTGATTTTGGAATTGGTTTAGAATAATTTTCTGAATTTTTTTGGAATCTGTTTTGAAATTGGTTTCAGTATTGGGTTAAGAATTGATTTTGTAATTAGTTTTGGAATTGGTTAAGGAATTGGTTAAATATTTAGTTTAGGTATTGGTTTAGGAATTGGTTTTGGAATTGGTATTGGAATTGGTTAAGGAATTGTAGAAGGAATTTAAATCGGAAAAGAGCTTTTTTTGCACTGCTTAAGTTTTCCAATCATTTCAGAACCTTTATTTTTACACCTTTGTTATTTGTTATGTATTCATCATGTTATCAGTATTATTTAAATAATAAAAGTTGATTTTCAACAAACGTTGTTTTAAAAAATTGAAATATTTTAAACTGAGTTGAACAATATTTGGTAATAAATGTTGTATACAGGGATTCAATAAACCTGATTTCCCACTCCGATCATTCTAAATATTGGATAAACTTTATACAGACACACGGGTACACAGGGTTTAAAATCAAACAAGGTTGGGTCTACTTCAGATTAACCCTATATATACTGTACAGTCTAGTATACTATAGTTCATCATTTCATTAATCTAAAATATCTCAGATAAAAAGGGTCAGGGGGGTAAAACATACAAATTACTCAGATACGGAAAAGTGACAAGCTCAGATGTTTTCAAATAAAAACTACAAAAAAGTCGTAAAGTTAGAAAACTCAGCAATATTTACTATTGAATGATTAACGATCAACTTTTTTGAGAATTCGTTAATTTTGTTTTAAAAACTCCAGTCTCAAAACTAATATATGAATCTTATAAATTTTTTGGATATCCAATAAAGTGATCTATCTTAGTCTCATGATTATTGTATTTTCTACCTTATCATGATAATTTCCGAACCCATCTACATCATAGAACTTATAATTATCCCTTGCAACATACTCAGATCTACCTCCATACTCACGGTTATCCCTGATAATGATAATAATAATAGTAATAATGATAATAATAATAATAATAATAAAAAATAAGTTTTTCGAGTATTAAGGGTTTATTTTGGTGTTAAAGATTGGAGATAATCTAATATGATATGGGACGCTCTGTATATAAACTATATCTGTACAATGTACAGAGTACAATACAAGGCTGGTAATATATTGTACAGTAGCTTAGCAACCCTAGCATTTATCTATCTATCTCCATCTGCTTGTATCTAGATGAATTCCAGGCCGATAGAAAAACATTAGTTGCTAGGGCAGTGTAAGCGCAATGTATTTTTCAGGCCATATCTTATCATTTTCTTTTATTTTGCAAAATTTAATTGTACATTGCAAAGTTGGTGTAGAAAGGAGGGATGGATGACTTACTATTATATCTACAGGGTTACTTTACTAACTCACTTATTATTATATCTACAGGGTTACTTTACTAACTTTCTTACCATTTTATTGACAGAGTTACTAAAAAGCTAGTTTTTATGTAGAAACTAAATTACATTTTTTAGTCATTTTATTTTTGTTTCTAGTTGTTTGAGTCCATTCTTGCTTTTTGTAATTTTATAGAGCTGGGTATCGAAAAAAATGTTAAAATTCCAAAACTAGAGACGATGCTTGCTTTTACTTCAATTTTAATAAAAAAAAATTATTTTTTGATTTAGAATTTAGGAGACTTATTGGTTCGGACCTAAATGCAATTGCGATAGAGAAATTTTCAAATCAATGTTGTTGAATATTAAAATGTATTTTGAAACACCCTGCTTGTTGAATGTGTATATATATATACCTGTCTAGAACTGTAGATGCTGCTTGTTGAATGGACATTTGTCCCAAGGGATATCCGCCACTCTCACCATCAGGACTCCTAGGTGTACAATGTATAGAGAGATACATACGTAAATATACACGAACTAGACTCCTATTTGTATAAAGTATAGAGAGATACAGACGTAAATATACACTAACTAGACTCCTAGGTGTATTATGTATAGAGAGATACAGACGTAAATATACACTAACTAGACTCCTAGGTGCATAATGTATAGATAGAGATACAGACGTAAATATACACTAACTAGACTCCTAGGTGTATTATGTATAGAGAGATACAGACGTAAATATACACTAACTAGACTCCTAGGTGCATAATGTATAGATAAATACAGACGTAAATATACACTAGCTAGACTCCTAGGTGTATAATGTATACAGAGATACAGACGTAAATATACACTAATTAGACTCCTAGGTGTATAATGTATAGAGAGATACAGATGTAAATATACAATAACTAGACTCCTAGGCGTAAAATGTATAGAGAGATACAGATGTAAATATACACTAACTTTACTCCTAGGTGTATAATGATACAGAGATACAGACGTAAATATACACTAACTAGACTCCTAGGCGTATAATGTATAGAGAGATACATATGTAAATATACACTAACTAGACTCCTAGGTGTATAATGTATAGAGAGATACAGATGTAAATATACACTAACTAGACTCCTAGGTGTATAATGTTTATAGAGATATACAGACGTAAATATACTCTAAATAGACTCCTAGGTGTATTATACATAAAGAGATACAGAAGTAAATATACAATAACTATTTTCCTATGTTAATAATGTATAGAGAGATACAGGCGTAAACTAAACTCCTAGGCGTATAATGTAAAGAGAGATACAGACGTAAATATACACTAACTAGACTCCTAGGTGTATAATGTATAGAGAGATACAGACGTAAATATACAATAACTAGACTCCTAGGTGTATAATGTATAGAGAGATACAGATCCTAGGCGTATAATGTAAAGAGAGATACAGACGTAAATATACACTAACTAGACTCCTAGGTGTATAATGTATAGAGAGATACAGACGTAAATATACAATAACTAGACTCCTAGGTGTATAATGTATAGAGAGATACAGACGTAAGTATACACTAAAAAGACTCCTAGGTGTATAATGTATAGTGAGATACAGACGTAAGTATACACTAAAAAGACTCCTAGGTGTATTATGTATAGAGAGATACAGACGTAAATTTACAATAACTAGACTCCTAGGTGTATAATGTATAGTGAAATACAGGCGTAAATATACACTAACTAGACTCCTAGGTGTATAATTTATAGAGAGATACAGGCGTAAATATACACTAACTACACCTAATACGTCTAATAGAATATAAATCTATTATTATCTTCATACCTAAAGAAGAAGCTTACCAAACTACCAGGAAAAGAACAAGATTACCAATATAATTGGGGGGAAAAGCTTACCCAACTAACTGGGGAAGGCAAGGATTACGTTCCTGGAGAAGGTAATGTATACCCAACTACACGGAGATAGTACTGCATACCTCACCACCCTGAGAAGGCAAAGCTGCCTAACTACCCGGAGTAGGCAAAGATTACCTGATACCCTGAGAAGGTACTACTTACCAAGTACCTGCAGAAGGTACTGTTTGCCTAACTACCATGAGAAGGTACTGATTACCTAACTATTAGGAAAAGTACTGCTTTTCTAACTACCCTGAGAAGGTACTGATTGCCTAACTACATAGAGAAGGTACTGCTTACCTAACTACATTGAGAAGGTACTGCTTACCTAATTACATTGAGAAGGTACTGCTTACCTAACTAAATTGAGAAGGTACTGCTTACCTAACTAAATTGAGAAGGTACTGCTTACCTAACTACATTGAGAAGGTACTGATTACCTAACTACATTGAGAAGGCATTGCTAACACTTCTTACCTAACTACATCGAGAAGGTACTGCTTACCTTACTACCCTGAGAAGGTATGTGGTTTGGTTATGTCTGAGCTCGACAAGGAGAAGTGCAAGATAGTGAAGAACCAGGAGACTGTCTAGGTAACTGCCAGAATACCGAACTAAAAAAGAAATAAAAATAAAAAACAAGAATCTATTCAATTTATTTAATTAATAAGACAAATTGAAAGATTAAAAGCCAAAGAAAGAAAGCAATTAGGTTATTTCTTCTAAAATAGAAAAACTATTGGATTAAGTGAATGGAACCTAATTTACTGGATAAAAAGTTTAAAAAAAGGAAATTAGAACAAAATGAATTGTTTACCTATATCAGCATATTGCACTTTTCTTCGCTCTTCCATTATCCTGAAAAAAAATAAGATTCTTACAATAGTTCTTTGTATTTAATACATGTTATTTGTTAATTCAATATCCAAATGTAGTTTAAGAAAATTTAGTAAATGCAAATCAAATAATTCGAACAAAAATATCTCCTGCAGTTGCAACCAAAATAGCAGATTGGAGCTTTGTTTTCTAATTTTGCACTTTTTCTCAATTTTGACTGTTTAAAAAAAATTAGAATAAAGCTAAACGTACTAAAAATTTAAGACAACAATGACGCTCATTCCTAGTTTAAAATATTTTAATATTAATTTTAATATTTAAATTTTAATTTAAATTTCAATTTTACCTAACACCATAGAAGAGCCAGAAAGCTAAGCACAGAACGAACATTAATAAACAAACCAGTCCACGAAACAACAACAATCTAAACAAAGATCATTAAAGGGGCTGTCAACGAAATTTAAAGTGAATCTTCATTAAAAGAAATTGCATGCTCGATTAGCAACCCGGTACCCTTTAAACCTTTGTCTCATAAAAAATTGGTTATTTGAATTGCGGTTTCTCTACAAAGCAAGGGACTTATTAATTAGTGCAGTACAGACAAAATAGTAAATTGACAGAATTCGTCACTTTTTAAGCTATAAAAGCGGTTATGTTTTCCTTTCAATGTTGTTTAAAGAAAGATTTGCAGGGTTCCGTTGTAAAATAAAATAAAAAAGTAATTTGAAATTACGTTGAAAGACAATATAATAGAAAATGTAGACGTAAGTTCCTGTAATTTTCAGATTGGAATGTCTGATTCACAATTGTACCCATAAGTGTTTTGTCTTATCAAGAACATATTATAACTCCACTTTTTTCTCAAAGTGGCTTACTGGTTTATGCGGCAAAAAAATGGAGGAAAATGTCGGAATTGAACACTTTTCAAGCTTAACAAACGGCGATATTTCCCACTTTTTTCATTAGATAAAGGTAGTTTACATAATGGTTGCCATTGTAAATCGGACATGGCCCTCTTTATATCGAGGATAAATTGATATTATAACGACGACGGTCCTTGTAAAGGATGCATGTATATGTGCTTGCATTTCTAAATGACAGTTTGATGTTTTAAAAACCGCCAAAAAATGAAATTCTATATATTGGTTAAACTATTTATCATGGATGCCTTACAGGCCGATTCCATTTAGGTTCTTTTTCTCTATTTCCACTATGGCATTATCAGATCTAATTCATATTTTGATACGAAAACATTGATATCAAAATTAAATATTTATTTATACCCTTCAATTTAAGGTAATGTTTTAGTTTGAAAGCTAAGTGTTGTATTGCAGTTTTTCTTATTTTTTCAATTGGATTCTGTATTATCTTGGATATAATATATTTTTCTTTAGATATTTTTGGCAGAGGATACGGTTAGTAGGAGTAGCAGGAGTAGTTTAGGCCTGATCTTCTTTACTTCTTGCCAAACCATCCCAATCCTATTCTGTACACTCATTGTACGTGTTTAGTTGTTCATATACTATTTAGTCATTGTACAGAAGTATTCAGTAGTTTACATACTGTACATACAGTGTACAGAGGGTATTCATGAGTTCACATACTATATACTCATTGTACAAAAGTATTATGTAGTTTACATACTGTACATACAGTGTACAGAGGGTATTCATGAGTTCACATACTATACACTCATTATACAGAAGTATTCAGTAATTTACATACTGTAAACGCATTGCACTTGGGGTATTCAGGAGTTCATATATTGTACACTCATTTCACGTGTGCAAGGTTCAGATACTGTACACATACTGTACAGGGGATATTTATGAGTTCATGTACTGTCCACTCATTGTACAGTGATCCCCCCCCCTCCACGATATCTTGAATATAAAATTCTGAACCATAACTATCCTCACCTCACCCCCCTTCCCTTTCATTATTAATTCCTAGTCATTAAAGTCAAAGAATAATTTAACTTTTAATCAAATAAGAATATTAATGATTTCTCTTTGGTCATTTCCAAGAAAAAACTGTATCCTGTGATGTTTTTTATTATCTAAAATTTATGGGGTTAGGGTAAAGGGAGTCTGAAAACATAAAGGCGTGCAATCAAAAGAACCTATTTTTTTATTAAATTATTCTTGAATGAAATCCATTACTTTCCTAATCCTAGAACAATTTACCTAGGCATCGTAGATTTAGGTTTCCTATAGAATACAGCCCAGGAACCTAAACAGAAAATTACTAAGTAATAATTCAAGAAGTTTTTTTGGATTAGTAGGAACTATGCTCTAAAACTCTATCTTTGCACAGTTTGAATAAAAAATAAAATTAATGAATATATTTCTCATTCTCTTTATGAACGGGTAATTAACCAATCTGTAATTGGCAATCATTTTATTGATTTTAAGTAAAACCTACAACCCACCCATGGGAAACAAGTTAATATCCATCAACCACGGATCTTCCTAATTTGGAGAAGCATCGAGTACAAGTATAATTTACAACTACTGCCAAAGATGTTCTTTCACATCAGTTTCAAGACTGTTGATAATCTGCTCCTAGCCAAAACTCCTTTTATCACATTTGTCATTATTTATAAGTGGAGATTCTGACATTGGGTACTTTAAATTTTCAAAATTCCACGTTCCAGAAAACTTGCAAGGATTATTATTTCATTATTGCTCATGGGTTCAGTGTCAGCAGCTGAGATATTAAATTTAAAAAAATATATAATTAGCTAAACTTCCTTGCAACAAACCAGAAATATCAGACAGAATTAAAAAAAATCATTGATATTAGCAGAATAGAAGAGAAGAATGCACGGACTATTTCTATTACTAATTATTTTGAAAATATCAAAACTAAATGTTGGGGTTTTGTTTCACACTTGGGGTTTTCGGAGTTCTGAGATCCCCCCCCCCCCGGGGGGAGAATCCCGGGGACCCAAGAATCACAAAGTGGGAAAAATTGGAATACGGTAATACTATGCAAATACAGTCTGTAATTGTCTTTTATAAAACCTTTTTAAAAATTTTAAAAAATAAATTGTTAAAAAAACAAATGAAAGATTTAATATGTTGAGTTGAGTTTGTGGCAAAGACTCAACTCCTTTTACAACATATTTTACACACTATTAGGCAGATTCTCTTACCTATAGATAGACATAGTAGTTTAAAGGTAAAAGATATTAGGAATCCATCACATTCAACATCACATTTCAACTGAGAATTCCTAAATAACAGAGACATATTAGGAATCCATCACATTCAACATCACATTTCAACTGAGAATTCCTAAATAACAGAGACATATTAGGAATCCATCACATTCAACATCACATTTCAACTGAGAATTCCTAAATAACAGAGAAATATTAGGAATCCATCACATTCAACATCACATTTCAACTGAGAATTCCTAAATAACAGAGAAATATTAGGAATCCATCACATTTAAGAGAAAGATTCTAAATAACAGAGAAATATTAAGAATCTATCACAAGAAATTCTGAATGCAAATTAACAAGATGATTTTAAACATTTTCTTTTATATCTAAGAAAGAAGAACTAGAATTATTTTTTCTTAGATTTTAAAAAACTGATTTATAATTGTGTTTTAGTTACATGATTCAGCAATAATGTACTGATCAATGCTGACAACGTTTATTTGTACACCAACAAAAATTAATTGATTTTCAGCTCAAAAACAAGAATATTTTATTCATTCTTGACAAGTTTAAGATTAAAAGGGTAACGTTGTGAAAATTTTGTTATATTCTTGATGGTTTTATACCTAAGGTTGAATATGGAGAACTGTGGAAGGATAAGCATAAGTATTGGAGAGATAAATGAGAGAATGGAGAGGAATATGGTGATGTAGTGTCCGGCGAATCTCTGAACCTGAAATCCTAGGCTTGACTGATATTCTAGTAATCCTCTAAAGAAACAACAACTTGATCTTTCAAGGGAGTGAAGACGAGGGGGATTGCTTGAGGTGAAAACGCAGAATTGTAAAATAAAAATCAAGAACTATTTGGCTTCACGATGATATTACGAAATGTAACAGTTATTTAAATTATTTCCGGGACGATCCTTTCCTTATGTTCACTTCGACAGGAGTGGTCATTCCCACCCCATGGGACGTATTGCGGGTTTCACATATTCTTGTGTAATACCCAGTATTTTCTAAATCATGTTAGGCAATACGATTTAGTTATTTAGTTTGATAATAGTTATTGTTTCCCTGTTTGGTAGAGAGGTTTCCAGTTCAACATCAGACATTCCACTCAGAGCAGTTGTATTATCTGCCCAATCATCAACAGTAGGAAGGATATTCACCTAAACATATTGAGAATTGAGATACAATGCAAACAGATTTAACAATTCAGAAAACTGTGAAGAAATCAAACGCATCTAGTTAGCGTAGGAATGAGTCCATCAAAAGACAAAATTTACTTGGAACTTTGTTATGAACCATAACAGGACCCATTAGACGAACCCTTTATAGTGGTATTTCATTTTGAAAATCTTATTTTAGGTATAGTATGCAGTTAACACTTTTCCTACATCTTCCTTTAAAAAATGTAATATTTCGACGGCTAATTGATATTTTTCGAAAAGAGTAGAGATGTGACACTCATGGATTTAAATAGACTGCAGTTTGCATAATTTCAAGAGACCTATAGTGCAAAGATGGCATTGCTTGATTCACAAAGTTACCCTTGACATTTTTTATTTTAAGGGTACCATTGTCCCTTTAATGCTTACAGTCCCTTTAATGCTCATATTTGGTTATTTTTACTAAATTTTAATATACTTACCTGAAAAGCAGGAAAAATTCAAATTATCATAAACTTTTCAAAATTTTTTCTAGATGTGACCAATTTGTATAAAGAATTAATACTTAGATAGAATTAATACTTTCGGAAAATGTATATACTATATAGACCAAAGGTTCAAATTCTAATACCTGGGTGTTATGATATCTGGACTGCATAGGAACTGATACAACAGAGGCATGGTAGGGGGACTGCTGTATGTTCGAGTTATTAAACGGAGTAAACTGATGATAATTATTCACCGAGTTCAGATTATTTATATTCCTAATTTTGGGAAACATTTCAAATTAAAGTTAATTTACAAATAATTCAAAATAAAAGTAATTCAAATTTTTTTTAAATGGGTGATAATATTTTGTTGTTTTCCAAGTTCCTGCTGAGAGAGTAGTTGGATAAGGATGTGAGGTTTCCTTTTATTACAAAATTCAAATAAAATAAATAAGAGAGGAAGGGTCGTAAAATGTAAATGTTTAACTTGGAACAGGGTAGTGAGGAGGAATGAAAGAAGAGTAGAATAAAAATAAAATTATTACTAATAAGACGAAATGTATAAAGATGTACAGAGTTACCTCAAAGAATGAGACTATAAAGACGACTTAAAACTATTTACATATGACGATTACAAGGTTAAATTAAGTCTTCTGCCTTTAATATTGCCTTTTAATGGCTTTTTTAATGACTTGACAAAGACAGAAACAAATGTAAAGTTGCAGACAATCATGTACATAGAGAAATGGACACTATAAATTCCGTACAGTCGTCTCTGAAATCTGATTCTTTGTGGGTAACCCTGTATGAAAAATTATCTAGATAATTGATATTTGGAGACATGTTGAAAAATAAAGAATGTTGTATTGCGCAGAAATAAAGAAACCGGGGATATATTCTTTTCAATAAAAATGTATGAATTTTGTAATCCCTGGAACAGGAGGTAGAGGAGGTAGGTTAGGGAAGTTGCTGACGGATAAATTAGATTTGGCAGGAAGCGTTGTCGTTGGATTCAGTCTCCCATAGTTGGATCTATAATGCAATAAACATTTTATCAAATTTTATTTATTAATTAATTAGTTGAATAACTAATTGATTAGTTGAATAACTAATTGATTAGTTGAATAACTAATTGATTAGTTAATTAACTAATTGATTAGTTAAATAACTAATTGATTAGTTGATTAACTAATCAATTAGTTAATTAACTAAATAATTGGTTGGTAACTGAACGGAAAGTAAGCATTTGATTTATTTTAATGTAATTTATATCATTTCAAAATTTTGTAATCAAATTTAGGTGTAAAAATCCGCAGAATATAAAATGTAAAAAGCAATTTTTAAGAAGTTTTGTTAGCTAATTTTTTTTCTAAAGAAACACCAAAAAAGGACTTTAAAAAATCTTTAAGATTGTTCAGATTACAAAAAAAGCATTGTAATAAGCTTACAGGGTACAATTTGAATTGTTCAAGGTATCTTTAATTAAAGAGATCCTTAAATACAACAATCCCATTCATATTTAAGAGGTAAAAATTTATGTCAGATTAAACAAAATTCATTTAATTTGGTTTAATATCTCGTTTGCCAACACACTTACCTTCTTTCCTAGAAAAATGTTTTTAAATTTATGGACGACCAAACAAGTTTTATTTTATCAATCTTGGTGTACAATGAAAAATAGAAGAGGAACAAGATTGCAAAGTTGTTCCAGTAAAATACATTTTCCCAAATAAGCCTAGAGTGAGCCTTTAACGATAAATTTGATCAAGGTTGCTGGTCCTACCTTGAACTCTTCACAGAGTGTCCTGAAAGAATGCTTTCAGTTTCCATTTTAACCCAGTTGGTTGGATTACCAGGCGTAGAGGTCAGAAGGTAGGGCATTACAGGCCTTAATAGAGGTAGGTATTAAAGGAACAGTTTACAAATTTCAAAACAATCATTAGAAATACATTTTTAAGTTAGGAATTTTATCATTGGTTGGGTTGTAGCGTAAATAAACCCTTTCTCAAGATTTCAGTCGCTATAAACAATTCAAAATTCAATTACTAGAATGAAAATCTTTTTTTTTGAAGATGCCTTTTAGAAAATTGTACAAGTTGACCCATGTTCGGTATATAATGTTTCAAATCCGGTTTTCTGGTCTGCGTTGCTTGATTCCAGACACAGAACAGAGGTTATTCTCTTTAATTCCAGGTATTCAAAGCAAATTAATTGAACTCATCTTTATCATTTTTTAAAGAAATCTTTATCCTCATCAGTACAAAGTCACAGATTTTTTTATATTATATACCTGATTCATGCTACAGGAACTGCCCTTCTTGTTTCTGTTGATCCTTGAGGTTTTATCGATTAGTTCCCAGATCTTTGAAATATTCCAAGCTTTCTGACTTTTTCGAGGATTTTCGTGGTTCGTCTCAATCAGGTTCTTAGGTGTGATTTACATTTCTCTGAAATGTTAATTACTCTATTTAATTTGATTCTACTTGTTACTTCTTCTTGAATTTGTGGTACATTTAGAGAAATGAAAAACATAAAACTATTTAAGATTATATTTAGGCAGGGGGATNTGTGAACCAAATATTTGAAGTTTGGAGGATCAACAATGGAGATCTTAAAATATGATTGTACAATGATGACAAATTATGTTGAGATAATCTTTATCCTATAGGGGTGTTCACAATCTCCCCCCCCCATGCTGCAAGAAGCCCTTCCCCCTGTTCCCCTAAGCAGCTAGGCAGTATATTTTATCCTTTTCTCTCTGACTATTTCGCTCATTCTTGCGAATTACAAAACTTTTATTTTATAAATTTTCTTTAAATTGGTTTTATCCTGATAACTCTTATTTTCTCTTCATTCTTTCCTCATTGTTTTATGCCATTAGTAATCGAGTTGACCATGTTTACAAACTGATTTCTTAAACCAATTTATTTTTACTTTTTACATATCTCGCTTACTTTCAAGATGACTGATTTTTAATCTATTTTTTATTAAAATTATGCATCAAACATTAAAGTTTCCTTAGGCATTCCGTTTGGTTCTGCCTTTCCGAGCCCTGGAAATGAAGATTTTAAAACTGCAAATTACTTGTTACTAATTTTAGTTTAGAAGGAGTAAAGGGTAAAATTTTGAAAGATGTTTACGTCAGAAAGTGAAAATTTTAGCTCACAGTAATAGAGCGATTGGTTTTCATGACTAGGAGAGTTGAGTATTTAAGAACCTTCAAGATTCTACGTTTAAGGTAAAATATTCTATAGTCATCATACTTTATATAGGATAAAATACAGGGTTACTATAAATCTAAGATCATTGTTGCAGGGTGTCACAGAAAAAAAACTGTTCCTCAAGTATTTTAAAAAATCAGGCTTTTGAAGTAATCTCTGTTTGATGGTTTGTATGTCTGATTATAAACCCTTAGACCGATTTGCCTCAAATTTTAATTGAGTTTTAACGAGAATGGTCTTAGCTTGGTTTAAAAAATTGTTTAGTTCTTCAGGCAAAGCTGGGTTTCCAAGCTAGTTTATCAATAAATTGATTTCAGAAATTTAAAAAAATGGTTTTCTTATTTTGAAACTTATTAAGTGTTTGGAAAACACCCTCTTGAATACAGTGAAACCCTTAATAAAGAATACATCGGAAGAATTTATCAAATGTCGTCTTGACATTTTTTAAATGAGTTTTATACTATATTGCGTAAATTTTAGTATTTGCAAAAATAAATAAATAGCCATGAATATGCGGAAACAGTTTTAAAGAGTTCAATATAATCATTTATTTTAAAAACTAAATATCTGCAACGTTCCATTATCAGAAAGTGAAGAATACGACATTTGATGAATTCTTTCGATGTATTCGTTATTAAGGGTTTCACTGTATTATATCTTACTGCTCAGTAATCTGAGCAGTAAGATCTTAGTTATATTTAACCTAATTTAGGTATATATATATATATATATATATGAACTAGAGCAGCAAGGGAATTCGGAATAATTATGAGAAAGCACTTCTTGTAACCCCTCCCACCGTTCTACTCCTACCCCTCTCATACATTCTCAACTTTCATTCATCTTTCTTAATTTTCATCCCATTCTTTGTCTTCACTTTTCATTTTTTCAATCCACGCACCCTTGCTAAAATTTTCAATCTACGCATCCTTGCTAAAATATTTAATCTACGCCCCGCACCCTAGCTAAAACATTCAATCTACGCATCCTAGCTAAAATAATCAATCTGCGCACCCTTGCTAAAATATTCAATCTACACACCCTTGATAAAATATTCAATCTACGCACCCTTGCTAAAATATTCAATCTACGCGCGCACCCTTGCTAAAACATTCAAACTACGCATCCTAGCTAAAATAATCAATCTACGCAACCTTGCTAAAGCATTCAATCTACGCATCCTTGCTAAAATAATCAATCTACACACCCTTGCTAAAATATTCAATCTACGCACCCTTGCTAAAATATTCAATCTACGCATCCTTGCTAAATATTTAATCTACACACCCTTGCTAAAATATGCAATCTACGCACCCTTGCTAAAATATTCAATCTATGCATCCTTGCTAAAATATTCAATCTACGCACCCTTGCTAAAATATTCAATCTACGCACCCTTGCTAATATTTTCAATCTACGCATTCTTGCTAAAATATTCAATTGTTCTTTAAACTTCTTATCTACTTTCCTTTCTTTTAAACATTTACTTTGAGTTGTTTCTTTATTTCTTCCTTTTAATCATTTCTCCCTTTTTCAAGTTTGTCTGGATTCTTTTTACGGTTCCATCACATCATTTAATCCATCTTTTAAACAATATGTAAAGTTTATGGTCCCATCCCCTCTCTTTTCATTTTAATTTTAACGCTTTTCCCCTCTCTTCCTATATTAATTTTACCTTTCGCCCATCTCTTCCCATATTCATTTTAACCTTTCTCCCCTCTCTTCCATTCATCTTAACCCTTCTCCCCTCTCTTCCCATATTCATTTTAACCTTTTTTCCCTCTCTTCCCATATTCATTTTAACCCTTCTCATCTCTTTTCCCATATTCATTTTAACCCTTCTCATCTCTTTTCCCATATTCATCTTAACCTTTCTCCCCTATCTTCCCATATTTAATTTAATCTTTCTCCCATTTCTTCCCGCATTCTTTTTAATCTTTCTCCCCTCTCTTCTCATATTTATTTTAATTTTTTTTCTCCTCTCTCATTTACACTTTTTATCCTTCCTTCTTTGACTATTATAATATAAAAACTATAAGCGGCACTTATCTCTCTTTTATACAATTTTTCTGAAAATTTATTGTCAGATGTTAAAGAGTTATTATTAACAATAACAAACCCCCCTTCCTCTAAACCAGTATATTGGGACTTAAAGTTTAAAGCAGCAATTATGTAACATAAAACATATTTTATGCATACATCAATAGTTCGTTATTTTTGCAATATGAGAACATCGATTTTTGGCAGAGGAGGGTTACACCATATTTCCTGTATTTAGCTAAAAATCGATTCAGCCCCCCCCCCCCC
>NW_019396751.1:152684-154568 GCF_000591075.1 Eurytemora carolleeae
GGGGGGGGGGGGGGGGGTAGCCCTTTTTCAAACAGGTTTCTTGGACAATAAAGAAAGATGACAACCCTTGTTAAAGTTAACAGGGTAGGTGAGTAAAAGATACAGAGTCAACCAGCTATTTTTATCACCTGTACATTGCCACATTAACGATTTGAACTTTTGAGTTCTGGATGTCGTCTTAATATACTATGATTAAGTATGTTTTGAATCTTCATTACAGAAACAAATCTCAAAAAAAGATGTGGAACTTAGACCTACTTTATTCACTTAATGAGGTTTTGATCATCATGGACACCATATTTAAATACGAGTATAAGCACTTTTTAATTACATATATGGAGTTATATTTATATTTATTGAGCAGACAATTTAAGGCGTCTGGGAACCTCTTAAAGTAAGATAAAACAGCAATTAGAAATTTAGCAATGTCTAAACCAAGATAGGCTGAGTTCAAACTTCAATACATTTTCAATATAAGTCAATATTTTAAATTAATTACATTGTATATCCAGCAAAAAAGTGTGCTCAAGTTCTTTGAAAAAAAGTCATGGGAAATAGAGTCATACAAAATTTTTAACAATGACTTTTTTCCGAATATCATACTGCATCAAAGTCTCCTGAGTCCGAATTTAATGAATTTGAGCCGCGTTTCAAATCCGCCAAAAACCGGTTTTAATTGAGCGCCGGCTTAAATCTTGAAACATTGAATACAATTTTAAATTTGGCCTCAGGTAAAATAACTATACAAAAAATAAATACTATTTAAAGAATTCCCTTTAAAAAGTCATTGGAAAAATGTCACAGAAATAAATAAGAAATCATACCGTGACTTTTTTCTTCAAATTAATTTGCATTACACATTTTCATGACTTTCTTGGTGCCAGAAATTAGGACTTTTTTCCAAATACCTTTTTGATTTTGAGTTTATATTGAATTTTACCAATTGGAATCCTTATGTAGCTTTTCTTACTGATGTCTGTATACTTATACACGAGTATACTTGTTGATAAATGTCTGTCATGATGTTTGTTTGTCTATCGGACAGTTTGTCTGTGCAGTGTCTATTGAGATCAATTTGTCCCAGGAATCAGTTCCTATCGTTGCCAAGTGTTAGAAAGCTAACTTTTGAGGAATTTTTTATTTTGGATTTTGAAATCTCCCCTAAAACTTGGGCCAGAATTATGTCATCACCTTGTTATTTACTGGGGAATACTTGTGACGGGGGGAATGTAGCCTGTGATTGACGCTAGGGGGGAAGGGGAAAGGGTGGGGAAGGGGTGTTTGTATAAAATGCCTTCTTTTTGAGCGAAAATTTTAAGTTTTTTTAAAAAGAAAATGGTATTGAA
This sequence comes from Eurytemora carolleeae, assembly GCF_000591075.1. Classification (NCBI taxonomy): domain Eukaryota; kingdom Metazoa; phylum Arthropoda; class Copepoda; order Calanoida; family Temoridae; genus Eurytemora; species Eurytemora carolleeae. The sequence goes on from NW_019396751.1 coordinate 154,031, forward strand.
GGTTTTAAAAGCTAGTTTTTAGGCATTTTATACCTACAGGGGGAAGGGTGGGTTCCATGATGAGGAGAGGGAAGTGTGATCAATGTAAGAACGAAAAGATGAAGTTTCAGTTCCTTTTAGAAATTAATGTATTCGACAAAATCAGCTTATTGCAGTTGTTGATAAATAAAAGAAATATTAAAATACAGTTCAGGGGTTAAAACTTTTGTTAAAAATAGGCAAATCTCAATATTCAGAGTGACAACTTATAAATTGAAGGAAAATGTGCTTGATACTTCATTTTAGTTATCCATGCCATGGGTTCGGAGTCGGACCTGGGAGGGGATATCAAGAAGAATTAATTTAATCCGTTGAAAACTATAGATTTTACTTCAAAACGCCCAGAATTATAGGCTGATAAATCTTTAAAACTAATGAAAAATATCAAGAATACAAAAAAACAACCGGAGATTCACAGAATACCTAGAGTAAAGGTTAGAAGTTGAATTAAGGATTGGAGAAAAAAGTGGTATGTAAAGTGTGTGCTGTGTCTGGGGGG
>NW_019396751.1:155013-155803 GCF_000591075.1 Eurytemora carolleeae
GGGAAGGGGTGAACGGAAAGGGTAACATTTTGAAATGTAACATATTATGGATTGAAAGTAGAAGGGTATATGTGGCATATGAATATATTGTTATTCTGAAATGATATGATTTGATCATTTTGATATTTCAAACTTTAGTTAAGTTTAGTTTAGTTGAATTTATATAAGATAAATAAGATAAGACAACATAAAACATTATATTCATAAATAAGACAAGATAAATTTACATTAGATTTAAAATTATCCAAAATTTAATGTAAGTCTTATTCATTTTTTCATTATAGCAAGTATGTTATTATCTACATGCCGTGGCTAAAAAAGTGTCAGTGGACTGGAACTTCGTGGAAAGTGCATCTTGCATCTCTATGGTACGAAAGAGAGAGAGAGGGGGGGAGGGCTGAAATGCACCCAATAAAAGTTTATACCTTGATATAAAAGGAATTCAGTTTTTACTGTCCCAAGTTTATAAATCTGCCCAATCCTAATTCAAGTTAAGAAATGTCATGACATGAGAATTCCTTAATAACCTTGTGTTTTTGGTTTCATGTTGGAAATTATCTTTGACAGCTGTCGTTCATATCACTCCTGTCACTCATAATAAGAAATGCAGCTGCAGCCTGCATTCAAATTACATAATTTGGAAATTTAAGAAGACAAATTTATTCATAATTAACAATTAGTTTTGCATTTTTCCAGGATATAAGTGAACGTAGCAAAAGGATTAACCATATTTAATAGAACAAAGGGGATGGTGGAGTTGGCACATTTGATGTAGGGGGGGGGGGGGCCC
>NW_019396751.1:156444-188645 GCF_000591075.1 Eurytemora carolleeae
GTTAAAACATTTTCATTTTTGGAGGTCATTTAGGTCATTAGAGGTCGTAAGAGGTCATTAGAAGGTCAAACACTGGATTTGTTGCTGCTACTGGATTCCCTGGGTTCCCAGCTTTCGTTTGATATGCATTAAGCCATAGTTGAAATATTTTCTATTGGTGGAGGTCATTAGAGGTCATTAGAGGTCATTAGAGGTTATTAAAGTTCAATTTTATTTTATTATAGGAATTTCGAACCCTAATTAGGCGCGCACCCAAAAAATTGGAAGATTTGAATCAAAAATGAAGGCAGGGCCCCCCCCCCCTACATCAAATGTGCCAACTCCACCATCCCCTTTAAAGTTCTTATCTTTATATATGCAGCCCAACCTGATCATGTATAATTTTCATATTTCAAACTTTGACTATTTGATCTAGCAGTATTAGTAAGAAATATCAAAGGTCTACGACTTGAGTATACAAATATAAGAGATCAATATATTAAAATTGTTTATAAGTAATCAGTTCGTTTAAATTCCATATTTGATTCTTTAATATATTTTTCTCAAACTTTTAGTGATCATGAAACATTATTCATTTTCAAGTGTAGATTTTTTAACTGAAAAAAAATTTCATTTTTTAAAAATTGTATTATCGTTGAGTCAACGATAATAGGTTTCCATTCGCAAAACTTTTGCGCAATTTTTGCGGAACGAAACTCAATATTTTTCTTTCTTTGCGCATCAATTTTGCGCGAAAAAACAACAATTTGCNCAATTTCAGGTCCAACCCCGGCTCCCTCTTCTTGATATTTTAAAGCAAGTCATTTTAAGTCCTGTATCAACATTTTTATTTTACTTAAAAAATAATTAGTTTTAAAAATAATTTAGTTTTCAGTGTTATGAACATATTATTTTAAGAAAACAAATACATTCAACAAAAAAATTGTTATTTTCCAATTATGATTTGATATAACTGAAGTATAAAGTAATGAATTTTTACATACAGTAAAATCATTGAATTAACATATCACTCTTGGAACTATCGTCCGTGTGTCTTTGACGCATCACAATCGAATCACGACTAGAGAAAAGCCCGCAAACGGAGAAGTGTGTAGGGAAGAAGAGAGGGAAAACTGTTAAAGCTGCCGTGCCGGTACAATTACAATTCTCCTCATCACCATCCAGCTGCGCCAACCGATAGACCGGGAAAATACGTAGGGACAGTGCAGCATAAAACCTCTAAACAGACGCGTTGCGACAAAGACAAATAAATTTGCAGTAAATTTTGCATGACAAATAAAATCGATTTTGTAGAGAAATTGCCACTGGTTTAGGAGTGAGGTCTTCAGCTTGTATGACTAATATTTCATTTTGCGACTTTCAAAATTTATCTGAACGAATTCAATAGAAGATTTAGATCATTTACATGCCGTTGTTAACAGATAAGTTTGAATTTGCAAAATAGTTTGAACTTTAGATTCATATGAAAGTAAATTTCACGTTATATTGAAATCTAACATAAACGTACGTACGTACCTTTCTCAAATTATTGAAGTGCTATTTTTATTCTTAAATAATTAAGTATAATGTAGTAGTAGACATTCATTTTTGAATGTAAACACAAAAATTTACAATTTTTAATATTCATTTTATGACATTTTTTAATTTATGAATAAATAAAAACTCTTTTCTATTTTCTACTGCGAATTGAATTAATAGAATGTACTCTTTTTTGTGCTTTAGGTCTGAAAGACATTTCTTTTAATGCATCAAACCAATGCGTAATTAACTTTGCATGGACATAATTTAATCCAAATCAATTTTTTAAAGTGGGGTTCTTGCACCCCCTAGATTTGTTCCCTGGAAACAAGCAGCCCCCCCCTCTTCCAGTCCAGGTGGGTGTAATGGATAAAGTTTGAATATTCCCCTTTCTGTAATCTTTATATATTATACCTACCTGTCTACCTAATTATATTTTTATCTATTTTATATTTATGTCAAAAATGAAAACATTCTGTATTTGGTGTATTTTTTGCCACTGAGACAGAATTTAAAATACTGTTTAGGAATCGTTATAATACAACAACGTACAGGCTTAACCACAAAAGATGAGACTTATGATGACCTAAAACTGGTCAGATATGACGGGTTTAGGGTTGAATTTATCGACCTGTTAAATAGAAACAATTTTAGTTTTAGAATGTGCTTTTTCAAGTCGTTCTTTTTTGTACATCTTAAAACAAAAAATTTTGAGAAATTGTTCAAAGGTTTTATATGGATTTACAAAATTTATAAAAAAAAATAATTTTAGTTTAAAAAATGAAAACATACAGATTTTGATTCTATTTTAAAAATTCCGTTTATACGTCTAAATATATTTTCTACAGTCCACACCCTGATTAATCAATGTCAAATCTAATTTATCTATTCTGCAGTCTACACCCTGATTAATCAATGTCAAATCTTTTCTACAGGACACCCTGATTAATCAATGTCAAATCTATTCTACAGTCCACACAAATCTATTCTACAGTCCACACCTGATTAATCAATGTCAAATCTTTTCTACAGTAAATCCTGATTAATCAATGTCAAATCTATTCTACAGTCTACACCCTGATTAATCAAAGTCAAATCTATTCTACAGTCCACACCTGATTAATCAATGTCAAATCTTTTCTACAGTAAACCCTGATTAATCAGTGTCAAATCTATTCTACAGTCCACACCCTGATTAATCTACACCCTGATTAATTTATTCTAAAGTTCACACCCTGATTAATCAATGTCGAATCTATTCTACAGTCTACATCCTGATTAATCAATGTCAAATGTATTCTACAGTCTACACCCTGATTAATCAATGTCAAATCTATTCTACAGTCCACACCCTGATTAATCTACACCCTGATTAATCTATTCTACAGTACACACCCTGATTAATCAAAGTCAAATCTATTCTACAGTCCACACCCTGATTAATCAATGTCAAATCTGACACCCTGATTAATCAATGTCAAATCTATTCTACAGTCCACACCCTGATTAATCAATGTCAAATCTATTCTACAGTCTACACCCTGATTAATCAATGTCAAATCTATTCTACAGTCCACACCCTGATTAATCAATGTCAAATCTATTTTACAGTTCACACCCTGATTAATCAATGTCAAATCTATTCTACAGTCCACACCCTGATTAATCAATGTCAAATCTATTCTACAGTCTACACCCTGATTAATCAATGTCAAATCTATTCTACAGTCTACACCCTGATTAATCAATGTACAGTGAACAGTGAACCTCTAAATGTTTAGCGAAACTTATTGATAATAAATTGTACAAAAAAGAACTTTCAAATTGTATAACATGAGCATTGAAATAAACAAACAACTCCAGTTATTATTCTAAATAGTGAAATAACCATGAAACAAACAGGGGTGGATACAGGGGGGGCTGCAGGACCTTTCGCCCCCCCCCCTGAGATTTCAGAATAGCTTCTCAATAGCACTTAAGGGAAAGAAGTCCAGTGCAAAACAGAAAAAAATATCAATCTGAAAAAAAATCTCACCTGCAATAAGCAAGTTCCTAAATCTGGACTTTTTTTGTTCCAAAATAATAAATCTAGCAACCCCTCACTTAAATCCTGTATCCGCCCCAGGCGCGGTGATGTCTTCCTAATCTAAAGTTTCATGAGTTTCACTGAAGAAAGCTGCAGATTTTTCATTACTGATCAGATTTAAAAGAGAAAACAGTTCTACATAACAAAAAAAGCTATCAGAACTATATTTACAATTATACATATATGTAGATCCAGGAAAACTCTCCCCAATTTTCAAGAGTGGGTCGACTTTAAAGTGTCGCAACGTCTTGGCCGTTGGTTTTACCTTACTAACTCACCTAAACTTTTATGTCTGTAGGCCTAAACATGTACCTTTCAAAACTATAACGAACTTTTTTAATTTTAGTTTCAAAGAAGTGAATGACAAAATTAACTTTGAATGTTCCGTTGGAGCTTGCAACCTTTGGATCACAGTGATCATCATTAGTTTTGATCTCTTATAAAAAATTAAGACGTGATATACTTAAATATTTTAACAACGAATATTTGTGAATCTTCGTTTAATGGGTTCTAAAGTAAAAATTTACAAACTTTTAAACTAGGACTTTAAATCTATAATTAGGAATGAGTTTTCTTCCATTCTTAAACTTGAGCTGAGGTCTTGCAGTATTATGATGTTTGAACATCTTCACTTTTTTGATGGATTGGCATATTTTCCGTATTGAAAATAAACAAGATTCAGTAACTTGCTGGAGAAAGAAGGGGGGGTCGGAAGGGGGAAGGGGGGAAGGGGGATAAACAAACATGGAAATTTTATGATATCACTAAAAAGCTGAGCTTTTACAGCAGCAGTGGAACGTGAACAAAGAGAAGTATATGAACTAGAAGTAAACAACTTATATAAAACACTTTACAGCCATCTAACTAAATTAAAGTTAGATTTGTAGATAGATAGAAAGATGTAGAAATTGATAGATTAATAGATAGATTGCTAAGCATATGAATAGATAGATAGATCGATAGATGGATAGATAGATAGATAGATAGATAGATAGATAGATAGATAGATAGATAGATAGATAGATAGATAGATAGATAGAGGCTGAAATACAAATAGCAGAAGTAAAGTATGTATCCATATTACAAGAAATCAGACAAAGAAAGAATGAAAATAAAAGATTTGAGAGAAGATAATAAAGATAGAGTTAGGAATGTCAAGAACATAGTTTCTACCTGAAGATAGGTACAGATGTATATATAGATAGATCCATGGACAGATAGATGTATTTATAGATAGATCCATGGACAGATAAATGTATATATAGATAGATCCATGGACAGATAGATGTATATTTAGATAGATCTATGGACAGATAAATGTATATATAGATAGATCCATGGACAGATAGATGTATAGGTGGATAGATCCATGGACAGATAGATGTATATATAGATAGATCCATGGACAGATAGATGTATATATAGATAGATCTATGGACAGATAGATGTATACATAGATAGATCCATGGACAGATAGATGTATATATAGATAGATCCATGGACAGATAGATGTATATATAGATAGATCTATGGACAGATAGATGTATATATAGAAAGATCTATGGACAGATAGATGTTTATATAGATAGATCTATGGACAGATAGATGTATATATAGATAGATCTATGGACAAATAGATGTATATATAGATAGATCCATGGACAGATAGATGTATATATAGATAGATCTATGGACAGATAGATTTATATATAGATAGATCTATGGACGGAAAAATGTATATCTGTATAGTAAAGAAAGATAGTCGAGGTGGTAGAGTTGAGTAGGGGGGTCTACGTTACTGACTACAGCCCACAAACTACATTTTACTGACTACAGCCCACAGACTACACTTTACTGACTACAGCCCACAGACTACACTTTACTGACTAACTGAACACTACGGAATGTACAGACTACAGACTAGTTACAGACTACAGATATAAATGTGTCTGTTTTTTGACAAAATATCCCTTTTTTGCAATATTTATCTTCTTTTGATGTTAATCTCATCAAACACATTTTTAAAACTAATTTAAACCCTTTTTCAGGTGAGGAATTTCTTCAGAAGTTTGGAAGGAAATAGATAGAAACTTTTTCTGTAAATTAGTAGGGATTTGAACCTTGTAAAAACTGCTTAGAAATAATATATCATGAATGATTTTGATAGTAAAAAGAAGTTTAATACAAATGCAACTGAATATTCCTGAATTCCTGAAATATTTTCTACAATTTTAAAATCTGTAATCTGTATTTTTTATCAAAACAGATTTCAAATACAATAATGTTCCAAAAAAAAGCGGAATTAGAGATTGTCTGTGACCTTTGTATGTTTATATCTAATCTAATCTAATCTAAACCCGCTGAGTGAAAATAGAGCAAGTTAAGCTGCATAAAAATAAACTATTCAATTGATTATCAGAGCGGAAGGAGAGCAGCCATAGCAGAGATGTTTTCAGGTTTATCTCCTTAGCAGGTTTAATGTAGACGTCGTAGGAAATATAAACTATACTATACACCTGATGTAAGTTTAAGTTTTATAAAGTATTTATATACTTTTTTATACTTTATAAAATTTTTAAGAATTATATTTAAATTCTGGTTTTCAAAATATATTTAATAAGCTGCTTATGCAAATTGTCAAGAGTTGTGCAAATTATGTTTGCAATTTCTTAGGAACTGTCATTTTTACGTAATAAAACGTAGGGTTGCGTGAATATTTCATCTGTTCAATATAATGCAAGAATAGAACTTACACGATATAGAATACAGGATAAAGGATACAGAATACAGGATAAGGATACAGGAAACAGGATACATAATACAGGAAACATGATACAATTTAAAGGATCTAGGATACAGAATACAAAATAAAAAATACATAATACAGAAATGTAAACAACTTTCGGTTATTACAATCTGTACTATAATAACTAATGTTCTTTTTGACTTCGGAAACTACTTAATCCTCTGCTATATCTAAAATGTGTTTTTATTCATGGAATTAGGGGATTAACAAGAATGGAGGAGGGGGGGGGATTAACTTTAGAGGGGGTATTAAAGAGGCAGGGGAATAATTGATACGACACGTCTAAAGCCTAAGCATCAAAGAGGTTCCGGAATCTTGAAATCCCGGAATGCGGGAAAAAATTTTGCTTTTCAGCTCTAATCATTGAATATATACACTTGCACAGTGCACAGTACACTTAGAACAAAGACCTTGTTGGTGTTCTTCTTCCCATCTTTGTAATGCAAAAGTAAAAGATAAAAGAAGAAGGGGGGGGGGGGTAATTGTACACTACTGGGCTGTCAGGGCGCCCATCTTCTATTTCAAATTTTAATTGGTTATTAATCTATCAGCATTTTCTCTTCGATAATACATTGTAAGAATTTCGCGGATTTACAATTTTTGGTGGTTTTCAAAACTTCAAGAAAACCAAAAGTTGTTGGAGACAAATTTTCAAAGCTCTGAATATTCATAAACCTTTAAAGGGGTCATGTGAGGTCCTACACAAAATTTGGGCCATATCGGTTCAGCCGTTTTGACGTTTATTGGATACAAACAAACAAACAAACAAACGTTTGACAGTCAAGCTAAATTTATATATAGATACTAGCCTAATAGGGCGCTTCGCGCCCATCTTCTAAATTTATTGTGAACATGTTCTCTTTGCGTACATCGTAAAACAAAACAAAAATAATTCGCGGATTTTCACAAAAAATTTCGCGGATTTTCAAAATTTTCAAAAATTTAATGAAGATCGAATTTTGATGGAGACAAATATTTGAAATTTTGATCATTAAACCTACCCTGCGGTCACGTGATGTCCCACAAAAAATTTGGGCCCGATCGGTTCCGCCGTTTTGACGTTTATTGGATACAAACAAACAAACAAACACCAAGACAAGCCAAATTTATATATAGATATGAAAATTTCATATACATAGTTGACAATATAAATATCACGAAAAATAATAATAAATAGATAAGTAAGATAAGAATTATATTAACGAATTAAAATTCGAAATATTCTAGACTGCAATTCGTTTACTCTTTTCTATTATCTTTTTTTCCATTAAAAACTCAAATCATATAGAATAAAGAAATATGCTGCTTAATTATTTTTGTTTTTGTTCAATAAAAATGTCAGGTTTTTTTAGACAAATCTGATTTTGACTATTTTAACCAACGAGGTTATAGTATATAGAGTGATGATGTTCGCTAATCCTTTACTAATTGTACAGGCCATGTACTTCACGTCCAAAGGTCAATCTGTTTATTACAGTTCTCGGGGGTGATTTTGAAAATATTTTGTTAGGGGAATTTGTTTTCCATTGAAATTCACTACACCTTTGTCTTGTGCAGGATTGCATTTTCACAGGAAGACGTGATATTACAGTCTTTTACAGAGCAACAAAGCATGATATATTACAAATAAGCAATCACAATTTACTATTCAGTTTGGACCCGCCTAACCTGGGTTGGTTGTTTTGAGTGGTTTCATCGTTAATAAACGGTTCTGAGAAAACCGAGTAAAATTTAAGATAAAAAACCTCCCCATACACTTTTACTCCGAAAGCTTAATGCATATTTGATGTTTGTCCTGTATTATAAGGCCATAATCTCTTAATATCCTTTATCAGTAAACTATACTAATTGTACACTCAGGCTAATACACACGGAGAGGTAGGTAAGATTCAGCCTCACTGCTTTTAACCTGGCGTAAGTGAAACTAAATAGGATAAATTTAACACTTTTTTACAGGTTTTATAAAAACATACTCCGACTGTTTTTTTATCAATCAGGAATTCTTTTGTTAGCCAATATTTAAAAAATAGTTTAAGTTAAAAGAAATTTGTTAAGGGAGCATGAAAAATTCTGACCAGCTCAGTCAAGGTTCAAAAATTAAACATTTCAATATGCATGCCAGTTACTTTAGAATCTTAACAACAAAATTTTAATGATAGAAAAACAGTATAACGTTAACATTTATATTTTTATAATCAAACAAAACATTTTCTTCACTCTCTGGTAATGGAATGTTGCAGATATTTAGTTTTTGATTAAATGATTATATGGAGCTCTTTAAAACTGTTCCCGCATATTAATGACTATTTAGTTATCGCAAATACTGAGATTTACGTAAATTAGTAAAAAGCCCATTGAAAAATTACCAAGACGACATTTAATAAATTATTTCGATCCATGGCTTATTTAGGGTTTAACTGTAGTTAACACCATTTAAAAGTATGTTAATCAGTTTAGTGGATTAGTTATAATAAAAACTTTATTTAAATTATAATAATGGATCAGATTCTGAAGTTTCGAGCTTCTATTTTGTTCAGTTTTTGCTTGAGTTTTCTTGTATTTTTTTTTTGGGGGGGGGGGCGTTTCTGTGCAAACTTTCTCCTTATGGTGGCCCGTACCTTCATCTATTTCTTTTTCAGATTCTTTCTTTGAAATAAAGATTTATTGCTTCTTTTCATTTGCTTTCCTTTCTTGTACTTTCTACTTTTCATTTGCTTTAATTTTGGTATCCCTTTTTGTAACTTCTTCATTTGTTTCTTGTACTTGTTTAGTCGTCTTTTCCTTTGTCCTCTGTAAAGACCTTTACGTCTTCGAAAAGGCAATGTAACTGTACCCTTGCAAGCAGCGTTCATATCTCCACAATCATCTCCTGTTTCCTTGATATTTGTTTCTGTTTCATCAACCTGAACACCATTTTCGGCTGTTTCATTGCTTTGAACATTGTCAGTTAAGAAGCTTGTAAATTCATTTCCAGAGCCTTCAAAATCTGATATTTCAGTTCCAGAGCCGTCAATCTCTTCTGTGCTATCGTCATGAGGAAGAAAATAATCTATGATTGAATTGATTGCATCGTCGGAAGGTTCATTGTTTTCTTCTGTCATGTATTCAAAGAAGTCTTGAAGGTTTTCGTCTGTCTCTGTCTGTTCATCAAAAATAAGATCTATAATATGTTGAAGTAAATGATCTGGATCGTGCATTTCATCATTATCCGTAGAAGGAAAAGATATGTCTTCCGGTGCGATAGATTCATCTTCTAAAGCATTGAGTTCATCATCATCAGCCTGGTATTCATCAAAGTTGTCTTCTTGATTATTATCTTCAAAACATTCTTCCTGAGATAGATTTTCAGGATCCGTATATTCATTTTCAACATTCTCATAGAGATAATCCTCTGGATATATCTCCTGAGTTAAAACCAAGGTTCCAAGTTCTCGAGGTATAATCCTAGGCTGGGAGATTATAAACCCAGCTTGGGAGACGAGAAACATCAACTTTACAATCATCCTATCAGGATCTGATGAGGAAGAGTATTTATGGGTTTCTTTATAATGATTCAAGTAATGAAAACTAACTGATCTCCTAGGCTTGACATGACTTTATTTATGCTTATATTTTAAAAATTCTGATTGCAAAGGTCACATTCACATATGTTCCATTTATGTATACTACTAGTATAGAGAGTGCACGGGAAATCTGAAAAATTATTCGCCCGAAACAAAAACAACGATCATAGACTAACTGTAGAAGGGGGAAATCATTTTCCTCTTTTCCTTTGTGTCGTCTAACAGAGTCTGCGTAATATTATCTTACTCCATTTTATTCCAAATAAAAATAAATCAGCAGAATCTTAACAAAATAAATAGAAATAAATAGAAATATAGGGTACCGGGAAAATGTAGGGTACCAGGAAAATGTAGGGTTCCAGGAAAATGTAGGGTAGATGAGAATAAGACCCAACATTGAGCCTTATTCTCCACTAAAACCAACCAAGGTCGGTTTTATTTTCATTGGGCCTAACTCCTTAAGTCGAGCCTAAGATCTCGCAGCTGTCAATCACGTGACACAAGCTCCACAAGCTGTCGTCAGAGTTGGGTCTAAGATTGGGTCTTAAAGCTGCGTTTAAGGAATTAAGACTCGAGCCGAAGCTTTTAAATCGCAGGCTCAGGATCCGTTTATTCATTTTCAACATACTCATAGAGATAATCCTCTGGATATATCTCCTGAGTTAAAACCAAGGTTCCAAGTTCTCCAGGTATAATCCTAGGCTGGGAGATTATAAACCCAGCTTGGGAGACGAGAAACATCAACTTTATTATCATCCTATCAGGATCTGATGAGGAAAAGTATTTATGGATAATGATTCTGATGATGAAAACTAACTGATAACTAACGATATGCATGCCGTATTTATGCTTATATTTTAAAAATTCTAACTTTTTAAAAAGGGTATCATTTCTTTAGTATCCCTAGTGTTATTATATAAGAAAACTATAGTGCTTTGAAATAAAATGAGAAGAAATCTGACAAAAAAATAAAAATATCAAATGCCAAATTATACAGCACAAACGCAGTACGTTTTAATTAGGTCTACAAGCTAGAAATGTAAACAAATCAGAGAAAAATCATAACAACGGATCGTACTGCATTGTTCATCTCAAGGCTGGTTAAATGTCGACAACAAAGAGAAAACAAAGAGGAGACAATCAGAGATAAGGGAAGAGAAGAAAAGAGATAAGAGAACAGAAGAGTAGAGAAGAGAAGAAAAGAAAACAGAAGAAAAAAGAGAAGAAAAAAAGAAAACAGAAGAGAAGGAAAAAAGATATGAAAAAATAGAAGAAAAAAGAAGAAAAGAGAAGAGAAAAAAAAGAAAAGAAGAAAGGAGAAGAGAAGAAAATAGAAGAGAAGAGAAGAAAAAAGAAAAGAAGAAAGGAGAAGAGAAGAAAATAGAAGAGAATAGTACAAAATAGAAGAGAAGAGAAAGAAGAAAAAAATAGATTGCGTGAAAGAGAGAGCTTACATTTTACAGACGTTTTATCAGGAAATTATGTTTAAGAATACTTTCACCTTTAAAATTAACTTTGTTGTAAAATTGTATGATATTTTTGAAAAAAATAGTTGTCCTAACTGTTTAGCGTACATTTTTTGATCATTTGGCATTTGATATTCTGATATTTTTGCGAAATCTGTTTTAGATGCCGGATGTAAAAGTAACTTTGTTGTGTAGTACGTTATTTCCCTAATTTCCCTTATTTCCGGATTTTAATACATACATTAGAATATATATCATACTTGATAAACGATTTAAATTATTCTCCGATTAGAATGTATCTATTTACCAAACTGAGGAATGAGGTTGCTTTAGCGATCAAAAATATATTTTTAAAGGATGTAGAATTTGAAAGGAGGAATTATGTATTTATAATGTTAATTTTATTTCCTTATCAACAATAATTATAGTTTTAACTTTTTGTTATTGTTATTTGACATATTTGACATTTGCTGTGAGTTATAATTTACGACGACCTTTCTTAACGTTGTTAACTTTCAGGTTCAGGAGAATTCACTTTTACTATTTCAAAGAGATACTGTTTACATATTATTTAGCGTTTGTTTGTAGAACTTTGGAATAGTGCTTAAACTTGTGTATTTATGAACTTTCAGTTACTGGGGATTGAAAAATTAGATATACGTCCACTTTCCCCCATTTTTAATATGCTTTACATATTTGTTGTACGTTGTTAGAACTTTTGAACAGTAATTAAACTCATGTATGCTTAGAAAATACAGGGTCATATTGCATTATTGTTTTCTCGATAAACTTGCGTTTATTACAGTGATAACCAGAAAACTCCGAAATAGGAAGACGACTATTTAGCAATATTACAGTGTATTTGTTGTTGTTACAGATCAAATAGTTTAACTAGACACTTTTAAAATCACTAAATAAGTGAAGTGTCTGTTTACATTGTACAATTGCCGTGTCTCATGCTGATTGGACTACTATATGTAATATTTAGAGTCTAAAAGTCGTCTTCCTATTTCAGAGTTCTCTGTTTATCACTGTACATTATGCAATTTTTTTCTTTGATCAAAGATATTTACCTAAAGGATTTTTTCAAACGAAAACTGTTTTGGTTAATGTGTAATGCCTTTGGTTAGAGTAAAAATTTAGCATAATGTAATTAAAGCAATATTGTCTAGTATACAATTTAAAATACGATCTACATCTCATGGAGTCTTGTGGAGATTCTTAAAAAGTCGGCACAACTTTCTACATTAAAAACGGACTTCAAAACAATGCCATTCAGTAGACTTATAATAAGGCTTATTTAAAAACTAAAATCATGTATAAAGAGGAATATTATTTGAAAGCTCTCAGTTTGCTAACAGATATCAGGTTTGCCAACAAAGGATGAGACGACTTTACAGAAATGAGTTATGTTTAGTGTCAAAGGATCCCTACAGCATGTAGACTTTTTACGTTTCTTGCCAAAATATTACATATATATATATATAAATAGTATATACAATGTATATACTTTATATACATACAACATTTTAAAGCTATTGTCAGCCGGATCGCTTCACGTACGAGGGTGCGAGATCGTCAGGAAACCCGCCGGGCGCAGGGGGCAATTCAAATTATTCTTAAGTAAGACAGAAGAGCAAATTCAACATTCAGAGCCTTACAGTTACAATCATAATGTTTCAAGTAGGCATTAAAGTCTTTCTTTAGCTATAGTTTACAAATGTATTTAATTCATGTATTTTTCGAATGTATCAAATGTATGTATTTCCTAAACGTAGTAATTTTTCATCATAAATGTCAGTTCTATTAAAACCACCATGTCTTTAGGGACTGATGAGGGTATAACAATATTTCAAAATTAATTTCCAAACCCAAATTTATCTATTTGCGAGAATTAAAACCTTTTTTGTCAATATGGAAAATTTACATAAATATATTACATTTCATGAATGTATTTGATGTAATTTCACGTATTATTTCATGAATGTATGTAGTGTATACATTTCAAATATGTATTTCATGAATGAATTTAATGTATACATTTCAGGTATAAATTTCATGAATGTAGTTTATGTTTACATTTCACGTTTATATTTAATTAATGTATTGAATGAATGTATTTTATGTATGTATTTAATGTATGTATTTCGTGAATGTATTTCATGTATGTATTTCATAAATATTAATCAGACGAAAATTAACCCTTCATTACTCTGCATTTTCATGCAGGCCCCCCCCCTTTCTCCTTGCCCTTTCATCGTTAACCCTAACCCTAATTCTAAGTTCATTTACGTACATTCCTAAACGAATTTTATACAAGTTTGTTTCTCTTTTACGTTTTTATCGTATTTTCCCCTGCGCTTTTTTATTTAATGTCACCTAACTATCTATTCCCCACGCAAAGTTTTGCCTTTCTAACCCCCCCCCCTCCCTCTTTATTCCCCTACCCTACCTGCATATACCCCCTACCTTTCTTCCCTGTTCCCTACCCCATGTCATGCTATAGACAGTATATTGTAGATCTCCTCAAATCCGGTAGTTTAGACTTTATAGTTGCACTCTGCACTATGCAGTTCTAATGTTCTATTTATAAACTTCGGCCGTTCGATTTATTTAATACATTAATGTGTTTTATCAAAGCATTCTTATCTTTTGGCAGATTTTGCCTTTATTGCATGAAGTGGTGATATAGTTGATGTTAATTTCTTCTTCTTTTTATCAAATAATTTTATTTTTAGCCGGGTAAAATTTCAGGCTAAAATTTAACACTTTGACCGTTGTCTTGCATGTCGTTATTAGAACCATTCCTTCGAAGGAATCTGTAAATATGCACTAGCAAATTCATGTTTCTCTTTCCAGTGAAACCAGATGTAAAAAAAACACACTTTTAGTTAAAATGGGGAGGTTAAGCGAATCAGTGGAAATAAGTGTTTCTCCAATCTTAAGGTCAGTTATTTATGAAAACCTGTCTGAATTTTTAAAAACATATAAAAAACTGTTTTGTACTTTTCTTCAGTGGAAACCATAAAAAAGTAGAGTGAATGTTGTCTAGAAAAAAGCAAAAGCGAAATTAGCATCATTTTATTTTTATATTGCATTATGTAATTTACCATTGTTTCAGTGTTAACTCTCCTTATCCATTATCCCCTAAACCTAGAACACGAGCACCTCTAGTCCTCCACACATTAACCAATCAGATATCAGCTGAACCAACCCCAAAATCAATCAATCACACTGAATACAGAAAGTCGTCTTCTTTACTGCCTGAAATCCGTCCCATTGCGAAATTACGATGCTGTGATCTTATAAGAGCAATTCAATTAGGTACAAAAAATCCTTTGTTCTGTTTTATTTGAACTAATCGTAATAAATCATGAGTTGTATGCATTATATTACACTGACAATATAAAACAAATACCTAAATCTCTGTGTCTATAATTTTTAAAATGTGGTCTGCTATTTGTGAACCTTCAAAATTAATAGATATAGTAACAAATTTTCCTTATTCAAATTTATTAAATGTTCTTTCAAGTTTTTTTTCCAGATACCCTGCATGTATATTTTAGGAGACATATGTACAGTACGACAGTATGTAAGAGCGGACAAAAAGAACATAAACTCGTGTTGGAACGGTACAACTCCTCTACTCACTGCTATCCGAGTACATAATGCAGAAATTGTTGAGGTACATGGTGAACAGTGTGTACATGCCTATTCACTAATAATGACAATTTACAGATGAATGAAAGATCGTCTTTCATTTTTTACATACAGGGTGTCCCACGAAACATGACAGTTGGTGAATAGTTTAGAATGCCTTCTTCCATAATTTGTTAAGTTGTTTGATACCAAAGACAAAAATAAAAATATAATATGGGAGTCATGTTATAGTAAAATTGATTTCAAAGTAAAATATATTTAAGCAGAAGATTTTTTTAACGAAATAAACTGCAAATAAAAAATTTAATATCTAATAAAGCATATAGAAGACGACATTCATAACTATTTATCAACTGTCATGTTTCGTGAGACCAGAGACACTCTGTTTAATGACCAAATGTGCATTGTGCATAACAAAAATTGCAGGTCTCTCATAATTAAAAAAAAACCAGATTATCTCCTCAGAGTCTTGGAACTCAAGCTTTAGCGTTGATACTTTATATAAAGACGATCTTTAAGTTGTCAATATATTGTTATGTTTACTGTTAAGTAGTAGGACACCATTTGTATATTAATTTCAACAAAACTTTTAGGAATTTAAAAATCCATTTTGATTTAGAAGAAACAATAAAAAACTGTGAGTGTGTATGTATTATCCTTGTAAGAATAAAGCTTTATTTTCATAAAAGGATAATCTTTATGTTTGTAGATATTTAAGCTATTTTAATATTGTTTCCAGGTTCTATTGGAGTATGGAGCTGACATTAACCAAAAATTATCTAGAAACGGTAAATTTTAGATTTTGAAGACTGTTATAATAATTGACTAACTTTTTGCATTCTATTTTTGAAATGTCTCAAGAACTTAGTTTTTGAACAGCGTTAAAAATTGATCCAGTAAGACGACATTCAATTCTTCTTTATGAACCTGAATATTCTTTTTAGTGTATTAAGGTGATTTTCGGTAGGTGAGGGACCGAGGGCCGGGCGTTTACAAACATATTAAAAAGAGGTCATTTTGATTTTTAAAGATATTTTCAGGTTTAAGCCTTGAGCCCCCGCTGGTTTTCTGTATTAGGATTGGTTCAGATTGTGTACTACAGAAACTAATTCAAAATAAACATATTGATCTTAATATCATATATAAAGATAAATCAGGTAATGAAATAATTTTATAAAATTTAATCAAATAACGATGTTAATCTTAACAATCATTTAGACGTAAGTACAAGAACACTTGCGTCTTTGTTGTTTCTTTTGCATAACCCTAAACAATCAAATCAATCAAAATAAATAAATATGAATAATATTTATATCTTAAAACACTTTACCCATGGCAATATTGTAAGTTTAAAGTGTCAATACTTTTGATTAGATATTGTTTTTAGCTTTAGAATATGGAGTGGAAGAAAATAAACCTTTAGCAGTCTCTAGGTTGATTAGTAAAGGTAACTACACTGTTCGGCGTTTATATCAATGATGACATGGGCGTATTCAGAAATTTGTCTAGGAGGAGCTCAATGTTTTTTTTCTATAAGGGGGGGGGGCTCAGCACCCGTTGGGGCCTGAAAACCCCCTTAAATCCATAAATAACACTGGTCCAGGGGGCGGCTGAGCCCCCATAGCCCCCCTGAATACGCCACAGAATAAAGACGACGTTTTTTCTGGCAATTTTTCTCAAGTTAATAAGTTTACAAGAAAAGAAAAAGAAGCTAGAGAAGCTGTTAATTGACCACTTCTTTTGTTTCCATGTTTATGTAGATCCATATTCCATGCTGTTTAAACATAAATGTATAGAGCACGTTAACATGGATATATTAGTTCAACATTATTAAATCTTTACTAACAACTATTGATAAATGTATATATCTAATAGAATATTTTTCTAGGTGTTTGTATACCTGGAGGTCTACTGAGCAGTGCTATAAAAAGATCTGGATATATTAATGGTCAGGAGATTGCATTTATTCTAATCAAAGCTGGAGCTAGGGTGCAGGTAATATTTAAAGCCTATAATTAAATGCAAACAGATGATAATTGCTTGACTTATTAGATAATCGTGTTTTTAATATGAGCACAATTTTATTTTTTAAATATTGAATTTTAAAAAAGTTGTAAAAAAATTGGAGCGACATGAATCTTCCCTGGGCTCATGCGAATTACAGCATATAAACGGGAACTGTTATCTTCATAGAGAATAGAATATATAGAGAGGAATTAACTAGAAAAAAGTGTAAAACGGCCATTTTGTTGTACTGTTTCCATACTGCAGGTGTACTTAACATATTTATGCTATATAACCTGTTGGGCCCTGGAATATCATTTTATAGAAAATCTAAAATTATTGTTAAAAGAAAACCAAATTATGAAATAGGCTGGTTTCATAATTGACCAATGATCATTTCACATAGACTCTATGCCTTCCACTTTACAAACGATGATTTTCCGTTATAACTATAAATCAAATGATGTTTTTTATTCACCTAATTCATTATAAAGTTTATTTAACAGTTTAAAAAATTCGAAATTGAAATGAATAGTCTAGGGAACATACTGTATTAATGTACTCTACTGCATATAATTTGTGAACATTTACATGATTTGTACACTTTGAACTCCCTTTCAGGCTGAAAGGGACTGAAAACATTCATACCGAGAGATTCTTTTAATTCCTCTCTATATATTTTATTCTCTATGGTTATCTTCAGGGTTATTCGATACGAATAAACAAACAAACAAACAAGAACACAAACTAAATATAAATTTAGATTATTTGGTTTGATTTGAATAATAATTCCATGAAGTTACGAATTTAGGAAATTGACAAAGAAGGTCGCACCGCTTTACACTGGGCTGTTTATGTTGGAAATATTGGTAAATATCATTTATTAATTCATTTAGTGTTTCATTCTTCCCTTCATCAGGACATGCTTTCATCTGGTTTTTTACTAATATTTTTTCTTTTCGTTATTAAATTTAGTAAAATAGTACAAACCAAATTGCAAATCTCAAAAAAAAACTTTTTTTGCAGATATAATGGTTTTACACGATTGTACTAGTAAATATATATTGTCTAAAGTAGTTGTTTTATCTAATAAGTGATAACAATATATTCAGCATATTGTTAGGGTATTTCTGATCACAATTATTTATCTTTTCATTTAGTAGATAATAGCTATAAGATAATCTTTACTTAAAATTAAGATCTTTAATTTTAAAATGCATAAAATTTAAATGAATTGCATTATTATGTCAGAGTTGGTGGATACATTATTGAGACAAGGTTCAAATCCACGAGATATAGGATACAGTATACTCAACAATACACTCCCCTGTATCAGGTATATATATATATTTCTATATTAATAGGATACAGCATATCCAACAATACACTCCCCCTGTATCAAGTATATATATATATATATTGATATCTACTGCAGTTTCCTTAGTTATTTTTTATTAAGTAAAGTTTTTGAAATTGTCAATTAATTTCTTGAAAATCCGTTAAAAAAATTTTGAAAATCCATAATATTTGTCGTAAAACATCAGTTAACCCATGTTTATTGACTGATGAGGATCGAGAGATCTGAAACAATTTGTATTAATAAATATGAAAACTGAGAAGCTGTTCTGATTATTGCTTTATAGTTATATTGATATCTATATAGGTTACAGTATAATCAACAATACATTCCCTTGTATCAGGTATATAGATATATATATATTTAAATAGGATAAATATATACATTATACTTAGCAATACACTCCCACGTATCAGGTATATATATAACATATATTTATATAGGTCCATTTTTGGTCCATTAAAAATTGTGTATGAGGATGTTTATCTGTTTTTTTAATTGAGTAATAAATTGATTATCCATATATATATATATAAATAAAGGATATGTAGGATACAATATAGTATACTGATAACATATTTTATAAAGAAAAGATACAATTAACCTAAATTAAATATATATTTAAGAAAACATACAATAAATCTTAATTAAATATATTTAGCGAAATAATGAAAATAATCTGAATTGAGCATATTTTATACAAAAGATACAATTAACCTAAACTAATAATACTTTATAGAAAAGATACAATGAATACAATTAACCTAAATCAAACATATTATAGAGAAAAAGATACAATTAACCTGAATTAAATATATTTTAGAGAAAAGATACAATTAACCTAAATTAAATATAGTTTAGAGAAAAGATACAATTAACCTAAATTAAATATATTTTAGAGAAAAGATACAATTAATCTGAATCAAATATATTTTAGAGAAAAGATACAATTAACCTAAATTAAATATATTTTAGAGAAAAGAACCTGAATTAACCTGAATTAAATATATTTTAGAGAAAAGATACAATTAACCTTAAGTAAATATATTTTAGAGAAAAGATACAATTAACCTAAATTAAATATATTTTAGAGAAAAGATACAACTAACCTAAATTAAATATATTTTAGAGAAAAGATACAATTAATCTGAATCAAATATATTTTAGAGAAAAGATACAATTAACCTAAATCAAATATATTATAGAAAAAAAGATACAATTAACCTGAGTTAAGTATATTTTAGAGAAAAGATACAATTAACCTAAATTAAATATATTTTAGAGAAAAGATACAATTAACCTAAATTAATATTTTAGAGAAAAGATACAATTAACCTAAATTAAATATATTTTAGAGAAAAGATACAATTAACCTAAATTAAATATATTTTAGAGAAAAGATAGTTGAAAGTCGGAGAACAGTTTTCCGTCTATCAGACTTGGCAAGGTAAATATCATTATAAAAACCTTAATTAAAATACAGAATTTAATCAATAAGTGACAGATTTGTTATTTTTAGTGTACATTAAGTATATACTATGTCAACATTACTTTACCAGTGAAAACCTATTTTTTATACTCAATACAAATAATTTTACTAAAGAAATACAGAAAAACATAAAGCTTGTAATTTTTCATCAATGAACTTGGAATGATCATTGGGCCTTAAAAGTGGCCTTTGATTGGGAGATCAAAACTTTTCCATAAAGCGTGGCATGCTGCGGTGTAGTTAGTTTTGAGTGGTAGTGGCTTTTTGCATCAGATGGCACCATGGGTTATTTTTGAATACTTTCTGTAATAATGAAATAATATAAAGCTGTGATGAGAGTAAAAGAAGTTAGCACAAAAGTATTTTTTTGATTATCCAGTTACTTTTAGTTTAATTTAAGCTTTTCTAGATAAAAGAAAAATATTCGCTGAACTTGACAGTTGTATGGGTTTCATTGTATATTTTTTTTATCATTAACCCTCATGTTTTTTTCAGGTTCCAAGTTGTAAATCTTCTGGGTTTTGACGGAACCTACTCTAATAATATCTCTAAATTAGATTATCCAACCAGTCTAATATCTCTAAATTAGATAATCCAACCAGTCAATATCTCAACATTAAATTATCCAACCAGTTTATATAAATCTAAAATAGAATATCCAACCAGTTTAATATCTCTAAATTAGATTATCTAACCAGTCATAATATCTCTAAACCTGATTATCTAACCAGTCTTATTATCTCTAAATTAGATAATCCAACCCCTCAATATCTCAACATTAAATTATCCAACCAGTCTAATATCTCTAAATTAAAATATCCAACCAGTTTATATATCTCTAAATTAGAATATCCATTATCCAACCAATCATAATATCTCTAAATTAGATTATCTAATTAGTCTAATATATCTACATTAGAATATCCAACCATTCTCTTATAAAATATTGGTATGATGATGTTACAAGCTAACTAAACACTGAACAGGAACACGAGAAAGAAAACTAATGAGAGCTAGCATCAATGTACCACTATTTTGTGTCAAATTGTTCAGCAGTGTATTTTTTTGTATTTTTTGTGTAATAAATCTCTGTTTCGTAGTTGTATTTTATTTCAGCCTACCAGTTTATAAATGTCCTGTATTTTTATTAAGACTGTTTTACTAATTCAACCATATTCAAAATCTACTCACATTCACACTGACATGTTGGGGAAGGGGNTGAATTATTTCTTATGAAAATGTATAACCTACATTTCCACACTATTAGGAGAAACTTTCACATTTTGTTTGTCCTATTGTACCAAAAGCATTACAAATTACATTTCATGTTGATATGAAATTTTGAGAGGTATTCCTCAACGCTGTTCCAAACTTCGAACAAAATAATCTTGGTATTTCTATTTTGATCAAAATATTTTTCATCAATCCCTGCTTGCATGCTTTGTATTTTAGAAAACCTTACTTTGCAAATTGTTAGTACTGTTTTAGCTTTTTCTCTTATATTAAATGTTAAGTATTGAAAAAAAAGTATAAAAAATGTAATCATTTGTACAAGTTTAAAATATAAATTTTCAAAAAGACATATATGTAGATATACGATGGAATTTTGTTCTACAAACACATACTCCTATTTGTTAACAGTAAGTACAAGGTGTCCCATGAAACATGACTGTTGGTGAATAATTTAAAATGTCTTCTTCCAAAGTTTGTTAAGCTGCTTAATACCAGATAATAACAAAATAATGAAATGGCAGTGAAATTGATTTTAAAGCAAATTATATTGGAGTACAAGATTTTTTTAATATCATATTAGAGTATATGGAAGAAGACATTCAAAGCTATTGACCAACTGTCATGTTTCGTGGGACACCCTATAGTATTATTTCTTTTAATAAAGACATATCGCTGAGTATTTTGCAGTTTAAGAAAATTTTGACTGACTGCTGTCAAGAAATGTGACATTTCGTATTTTAATCAAAATAAAGAATTCCACTGTTCTTGGTTACCATTTTATAGGAATGAAATTGAAGTTTAGTTATAATTTTTAAAAAATTCAAATGCCTTTTTATTAATTGTATAAATTTGAAAAACACTGCGGAAATAATTATTATTATTATAAAATTAATAAGATGAAACCACAAGAAAAAAATTTGTAAAGTTAGAGAAAAACTTTAAAAACAATTTGGAAAACTAGACAACTTTTGTTGAAAACGTCAAAGTAATTTGGAAAACTAGACAACTTTTGATGAAAACGTTAAAGTAATTTGGAAAAACTGTTATGTTTTAGTTTATTCTTTGAAATTACAAAAAAATTGATTTTTTATTCTCAAAACTATTGTTAATTTTCCATCGATTGCGTTCGTTTTCTCTAAATATATGTACGATATGTACGATCTATATAATAAAACAAAGCAAGCGGCTGAACCGAATGGGCTAAAATTGTTTGAGGACACTTATGGGTAGCCAGGGAAATGTTAAAGGCTAAAAAGTTAGAAATTTAAAAATAAAAAAATAAAAATTTCAAATATTTTTTTTCAACATATTACAATATTTTTCTCCACGGACAACCTCGGGCCCTTTAGCTAGTATGGAATATATAGGTGTTCATACTAAAAATTTGCAAATATGTGAATGTATGTATGTTACCTATGGAGGGCCAGAACGCATATTTCATATAACAACAAGCACCAATATTGTGATCTCATCAATCTGTGCTAGGAACTTATGTAAGATACCCATCGTCCTGATCGCTTGATCTCGATATTCACTGTGGGTACTATTAATTTGATGATCAATGCTTAATCTCTTCATTTACAATACAAGAGTTCCCATTTCTTTCTTGATAAAATGTTCCGGTTATTTAATCGACAACCTAACTTTTTTACGTATGTTTATTGAGTTAACAAGAGGTATAAACAATAACAAATAAACCGGTTTATACATATAAACAAGACAGATTTAATCATAACAATGGCAAACTAAGAGATACATATGATAAACAAATACAATTTCAAAAATCAAACAAACTTTAATGTTATTACACATATTCAAAAATTAAATTGACTGAAGATGAAAATTTCTAGTTGTTAGGCTTAAAATGTTTAAAATATCTTAGCTTAAAATGCCTTAATAAGCTGGATACATAGATAAATTTCCACACCGGACTAGGCTTGAAGCTTGAATTGTGGTTACTCTTGACTTAAAGGGGGTGGGGGGTCTTAATTCTTTAAAAATATACATTCTACAGGGTGTCCCAAAAAACATGGGAATTCAGTGACAAATTATATATCGTCTTTGTTATGAATTAGCATTGTGTTACCAAATTTTAAAAGCCATAATATTATTATGTCTGCTAGAGTTTATTTTATGAAAAGGGTAAAAGACTGTAAAGATGTGTCTATATAATGTCTACGCAAGATGAACAGTGAATACGGACAAGTTTACTCTGTTTGTATACTGCAATTTTCTTGTTTTACTAAGTACAACCGTATGCAGTCAAAACATAAACAAACAAAATGTGAACATAGCAGACGAAACTCTTACAGATTACAGCTTTCTCTGTAGGTATCACTATACTAAATCAAAGAATTAGTTAAAAAGACGATATCGAATTCGTCACTGAATTCCCGTGTTTTTTGGGACACCCTGTATATTTTGCGCAGGTTATTTTTACAAATTGTTGGATGAATATATCGAAAGGGAAATGCAAGATTTAAAATTATTTACCAGAATACCAGAATTAGTGACTAGCGATAAATTGTTGAACCGCGTAAATGTGGTATTAACCCCGTAGCGCTTTAGCTTGATGAGAAGTGGTTGAACTACGTGTACGCGGTTAAGCTTCTTTTCGCAATTCATAAATCCTGGTTCCTGGCCACAGAAGCCTAGTATCGGCTAAATATATATTAAAGCGTAGTAGTTTGTTTAGTGTTACGTTCTGAATGAATAATAAAACAATATCTTTGGAATTATTTAATACTTACAATCTTTAACTGACACAGACAACACAGAGAGATAGTTATAGTTGTTTCTTTTTTGTAACTTTTGATGCTTTAAAACCTCTTGGATGTGAAACATCATGTACCAAGCCATTTTAGGAATGACTTAAGTTCTTTTTAATAATATTTCTTAGCAAAATTATAATTTTTGAGAAAAGTATGAACATTTGACCCCCTCAGCGAATAATTAGTTAAATTCAATTGAGTAAAATATAATAAAATTTATAAAACTGATGTAAATACAAGATCCCTGGTCCTATCTGTGTTATCTATGGATCAAGGGCACCACAATATGTTTCTGTTAAATTGTTGATTGTGGACCCCTGAAACTAAATTCTAATAAAATGTGACTCCTTTCTGTTTCTGTTTTTTGCAAGGCCCCGGGTGGGAAGAAAGATGGCTGGGATAATCCTATAAAATATGTAAATTTATTGTAAAAACCGTGTTTATCGTGATCTAAAAATGGATTAACTTTTATGTTACTTACAGGGTTACTCAAAAAAAATGAGATTTCAGAGACTTACTTTATGCTGTATGTTTCCTTATATTCCCGGTTCTCTACAAATATGAACTTGTGACTTTAGTTTTCATAACATTAAATAGAGCATCAAAACTCAAGACTATATTCAATTTAAAATTGGGTTTTCACATTATCTGGGTTTCAGGTCGTCTATATAAATTATCCTTTGTGGGTACCCTGTATATATATGTGAAGTTTCCTCTATTTCTTCTTATTCTTCTCTTGTAGTCAATATCTTCTCCTTCCTTCTTTTTTTACCTGATCTCCTAGTTTCTTTCTTCTCCTTCTTCTTATTTTACCTGATCTCCTAGTTTCTTTCTTCTACTTCGTTTTTTTTACCTGATACTTTCTTTTCTGTTCCTTTCTTCTTCTCTTTCTTATTTTACATGATCTCCTAGTTCCTGTCTTCTCCTTTTTCTTATTTTACCTGATCTATAAGTCCTAGTTCCTTTCTTCTCTCAATTACCTGATCTCCGAGTTACTTTCTTCTACCCCTTCTCATTTTACTTGATCTCCTAGCTCCTTTCTTCTACTCCTTCTCATTTTACCTGATCTCCTAGTTCCTTTCTACTACTCCTTCTTATTTTACCTGATCTCCAAATTACTTTCTTCTCCTTCTTCTTATCTTACCTGATCTCCTGGATCCTTTCTTCTAACCCTTCTCATTTTACCTGATCTCCTAGCTCCTTTCTTTTACCCCTTCTTATTTTACCTGATCTCCTAGTTCCTTTCTTCTACTCCTTCTCATTTTATCCATTCTCTCCAATCTTCCAATCCTCTCTAGATTCAACCCAGACTAAAAGAGATTACAAATTAGTCAAAATATGTCTATGGATTCGAATAAAATATTCAGTATAGCAAATTGAAAAAATAAAAACAAAAAAAATTCCTACAAAGTATCTACTAACAATTAATAAGTAATTTTTGAATTACTAATTTTATAAGTTATACGTACTTCAGGCGATGAGGAAGGTCGAAGTAGAGATGGTTCCGTTTCTTCTTTAACATTTATATCTCTAGTTAACTTCTTGGATCTAGATCTATCAAGGCACTTATCCTCCTCTAAACATTTATATCTCTGATTAACAATATATCTTTAAAGTTTAGAAGAACTGGAACAGACCTTCCAAATTTTATATTGTGGAATGGAAATCATGCAAAGTTCAGCACAGCAATAGAGAATTTATTGACAAAACTGAATCAGACGTGATTAAAATGAAGAACCTGGAGAATGAAATAATTTTTCACGTGAGTGTGGGGGAAGAATTTATATATATCTATTAAACTTCTCATTTATATGTCATTTTTATAAAATGACATATAAAAATTCGATTTGGTTCTAAGCTGGAAACTTTAGAATTCACAAAACTAATTTATCCCAGTGTTTTTTTATATATCAATGTAAAAGATCAATAATTTAGACGAGGTTTCGTTTATGAGGCAGGATGTATAGAATGTTTAGAGGTTCTTTAACAAAATTCTTTACTATAACTCATTAGGAAAATTGCTACCCTGATATGTTTATCTAAATTGAGACTCTTGTACTTTGTGCTTTGAGGGAAAATTGTACAAATTTATTTAAACTATTTTGGTTCACAAAAAAAAAACATAAATGTCATGCCCCAAAAAAATAGAGCTTTCCTTTAGAAACTTTTTAGAGGGTCTGTGGTAACAGTGCGCAAGTATACAAACGTCAGACCCACATACATCGGACGGTACAAACCTAAGACTTACAAACCTCGGGCAGTACAAACGTCGGACCAGTACAAACGTCGGACCCACATACATCGGACGGTACAAACCTAAGACTTACAAACCTCGGACAGTACAAACGTCGGACCAGTACAAACGTCGGACTGGTACCAACGTCGGACTGGTACAAACGTCGAACTGGCACAAACGTCAGACTGGTACAAACGTCTGACTGGTACAAACGTCGGACAATACCAACGTGGGAACAGTACAATTATGTCAAACAAGTACAAACGTCAAACTAAGGAAACAAATTTTAATTGAATTTTAAGATTTTTGTTTATTAAAATGGTATTTCCTTTTATCGAATGGCCTAATTAAAATTTACAAAAAGGAACTATAAGTTCTTGCCACTAACTCAAATATTCTCATTCCTATATCTTTGCAGCCTGATGTTATTAACCTTTGATACTTTTAACCTTAAACTGTTTGATCTTATATATTTCGTAGGTTGAAATATTAAAGATTATAGACATCGGGTTGCAATAATATAGGCATTAAAACATCAGAGTTTGTGACAAATACTCAACTTTATTTTTGGTTTGTTGTTTATACAGTGCTATCTTCAAAGAACCTTGCTAACAAGTTGAAAAAACCTTGATAAGAAACTTTTTATTTCTGATTCCTTGTAATGTCTAGGGTTTGGTTGGTTGAGTTCTGATAATGCATGAATGTTCCAATATCATGGCTGTATCGGAGTCAACTAGTAAGGGGAGTAAGGGAGAACTAATTTAAATCATAATAATAATATCTTTTAATGTAAATTTATGGATTCTGAGAAGAATTTAGAAAAAAATATCGTATCCAATTATTGCAGCTAACTAGTAACTGAGAACTCATTTACTACATTTCAATACCAAGTTATTGCATGAATTATATCAAATTGATGGTTATTAAAAAAAACTTTATTCAGTTATCTTGATTTTTATCACAAAAAGTGAGTGATTTTATTTATTTCTCAAACAATGGTATTTTTTTTCAAACTCAACCAAAGTCTGACGTTTTTCCCTATAATGTACCCGTCCGACGTTTGTCCCGGTCCGACGTTTGTTCCAGTCCGACGTTTGTACCAGTCCGACGTTTGTAAGTCCGACGTTTGTGCCAGTCCTAAGTTTGTACCAGTCCGACGTTTTTAAGTCCGACGTTTAAACTGTCATGAATTTGATTTAATTAAAATTACATCATTCTTTTACGTGTACTTACTTTCCTCCTTCTCCCCACCCCCGTCCCCCTATTCATCGTCATCATCATCGTTATCCCCCTTCTTTCCGGGCTCCTTCGTAGAGTCCTGGGTCGTGTAGGAGGGCTTCAACAACATTGTCACCAGGTTGTCTCCTGTATACATATAAATAAATAGATGGATTAAACTAAAGATTGAAAGAAAGATAGATGAAAATATACATATTTTGATAAATAAGAAAAAAAAACTTCGAGTATACTTACTATTTATTTATTATTTTTAAAAAAAAACTCATGATATTTTTTTAAAGAAAATTATCTAAATTTTATTGAGACTTTTATATACAAATATTATAAACAAATATATTAGAAATAAATTAAGAAAGGAGGCAGGATAGCAAAGATATAAATTGTTTATATTAATTGAATCGTCTGGGAATATTCTTTCTGACCATACAAAATATTTCCGCATACATGATTAGCTCAGTTTTTATAGATTCACAACCAGTATTAAATATTCAGCTAGCCTTCTGTAATAAAGAATGTACATTAAGCAATCCTAACGGCCCGGGTATATATTGTGTATCTTTACTCTGCTGCGTTATTGTTTTAAAAATGTTGTGGCAAACCCAAGAAATTTGGAATTAAACTAATAAGTTCTAATTTCCTCTCTTTGATGTTATTTACTCAAAATTCAAAAAGATTCTTGAAGGGGAATAGTTATTACCCCTAAATATATTTGTCAACCATTAACAATAGGTCTCCGTGTAAAGTCGTCTTTAACTTGGGTCCCCCTCTCGGAGACACCAAACCAAACTATTTTAACCCCCTTTTCTTTGTTCTCCCTGACGGAGTCGTAAACAACCTCGCGTATTGTGAATCCATTTTCAAAAGTTAAACAAAGAATATTTATTTTCATATAATAAATTAGTGACTTTCGTTAATAATTAATTGTCATTTTATTTCCGAAGTTTATAACGGCTTTATATATATCCTTAAACGACTGATTCCAGTGGGCTTATTATTATTTCATCTTGAGAATCTTGGTTTCTATCCGTCAACAACATTTTATAATAAATGATTATGCAAGGGGCGTAGAGGGTGTAGATATTTAGTATTCATATCATGTTTCAACATTCAAATATAAATGATTTTTCCTCTCATTCCTGCATGGTCCTAATGATTTAAGTTATACTTCTGAATTATTAGAAAGAAACAGAAAGAGAAAAATTTTAATTAAAAGTTTAATCAATCGCTGAAATTAAATTTTAAAACGAAATCAATTAATTACAAACTGCAGAAACTCTCTGTAATTTTAAGATTAAAAATGCCTAAACCAGAAATAAATGTTACCTCCGGTTTCCTCTGGGTCCTCAGCACACTGATTCTTGTCTGTATATCTGCAGAAATAATTTAATTATAAAAAAATATTTTATGTCTTAAAAAAAAGATTATATTTCTCTTCAAAATGACGGTGTCGGTATCTTCAAATATAAAAAGTAATAATCTCTGTTTTTCTGTCTGTCCACGTGAATATTCTTAGCCTGGTTTTAAGATTCTATGTTAAGTGGATTAACCTGGGGAAAACCTCAGAAAAAGATGGGTTAGCAAGCTGGTTTATCTATATTAAGTACTATTTATACTCGGTCTGATTGTTTGTATGTTTAATAATCTCTCTTAAAATGTTGATTGGCAAGCTAGGTAGAACCAAGGGAAAGTTCTTAGCCATGGTCTAAAAATTCCAAGTTGAGTGGGTTGACTTTATAGAGAAACTTTAGTTTCCACACCAGGCTGGGTTCCAAAGCAAGTCTGTATAACGCAAATGTAAAAATACAAAATCTGTATGATTTTATCAAATTTTTTTTATTAAGTTTTAATGTGGTATCTGACTGAAAGCGCTGTCAAGAAGTCCATGAAGAACGGTCAGTTTAATGTGATACCTGACAGAAAGTGCTGTCAAGAAGTCCATGAAGAACGGTCTGTTTAATGTGATACCTGACAGCAGTGTTTCGGATCCATATCATTTTGATTTGGATCCGGATCCGGATCCGGATCCGCGGATCCGCATCCGTGTTCATGGATCCGGATCCGAGGTAACTTTTGATTCTGTGAATCGGATTTTCCCTATTAAATGTTATGCAAGGTTATAATTTATAAACTATATTTATTATTTTAAAAATGTCGTCATTAATTTACTATTATATAAATGTAAACATTAAATTATTAAAGATAATTTTGAAAAATTTTCGTCATGTAAAATGTAAATAATACATTTACGAACCATTTTGATTTATTTATTCCATGGTTTTGGTTAATTTTTGACGCTACCCGGATCCATATCAACGTTTCCTGATACGGATCCGGATCCGAAACACTGCCTGACAGAAAGCGCTGTCAAAAAGTCCATGAAGAACGGTCTGTTTAATGTGGTACCTGACAGAAAGTGCTGTCAAGAAGTCCATGAAGAACGGTCTGTTTTATGTGATACCTGACAGAAAGCGCTGTCAAGAAGTCCATGAAGAACGGTCTGTTTAATGTGATACCTGACAGAAAGCGCTGTCAAGAAGTCTATGAAGAACGGTCTGTTTAATGTGGTACCTGACAGAAAGCGCTGTCAAGAAGTTCATGAAAAACAGTCTGTTTAATGTGATACCTGACAGAAAGCGCTGTCAAGAAGTCCATGAAGAACGGTCTGTTCAAATTTTTACTGAGCTGATACAAAACAAACCTGAAATATAAAATGTTCTAAATTCTCTTTAAATGAGTCCTTCCTATACTGATTCTTCTGAACCCCAGCCTTTTCTTTTTGAAAAAGGACAACCTTTCGTGCTTATACTTATAGATATTTGGTTAGGTGAAGATAGATCAGGAGTGGTTGTCCTTTTTCTTACGGAAATGAGGGGGGAGGTTCAAACTACAGCACATGTAATAATAAAGGCTTAATATTTATATTTCATTACATATTATAATATTAATAAGGATTCCCTTTTGAGTCCATTCACATCATACATTTTTTTCGGGGATTTTAAATCTAAAATAAAAAGTTATCTCAGAAAGTAAAATAGATTAATCACACTACTCCGCTTTATTTTAAGTTCCCTGAGCTGGGAACTTATAAATAGACTGAATGATTGAAATATCAACCAGTTTATCAATATTCAAAACTTTTCCAAGTTGAATGATAAATGAGAGAACGCGTTGAACTAAGTCGGTCTGTTAAAAAGTTGCAGATCTTGCTGCGACATCAAAAAATATTGAGAACTTTGAAAAATTTAAAATTTGTAATAAATCTACACACTTGATATGTGTACACTGTCCGTTCTTGTATAAATATGAAAATATTCCTATTGCATTGAATTTTATTTGCTTAAATTTACAAGATACACATCAGTTGGATTTCAACTGGAAAAATACAAAATAATTTTCTGCATTTGAAAAATAATTTTTCTTTTTTAAAATATTTACAATATTCGCAGAACTTCATTTTTGTTAACTTCAAAAGGTTTAAGAAGTCTTTATCTAAAAAGAATTGAAAATAAAGTAAATTTCTAAATATAAATTCTATTTTGTGATAGCTCCATAATCAGACAATAGACGTACATATTTAATTTCTATTATAATATAATTAGCATTATAATTAGAATTTTTTATAATGTATTTTTAAACTCTGAAACCCAAATTTAGACCTTGAATTAAATAAAGTAATCAAAAATATTTTAAAAAACAACTCACCAGTCTCCCAGTTTGCACGAGCAGACGAACTCCTCAATTTTGCGAATTTTGGAGGATTTCTTGAAATATCGGTTCATTCGCATATTGATCAGCTGATACCGGATGAAAGCAGACCTAGTAGATGTATAATAAAATGGACTGTTTTAGCATACTCGAATTTTAAATTAAAAAGACCCATAATTCGCTCAGCATAGAAATTAAAGTTACTTTAAATAAATTACAAATCTGAATTAACAATAATATTGACACATGTAACCACAAAGAAATGAGACTCTTCAAAAACGAATTTAAATATTCTATTTAGATTTGCTGTTAAAAATTCATTTAGAATTCTGAAGACTGATTATTGTTAAAGTCTGTTTGTTTGTTGGTAATCCAGAATCACGCACATATGTACCAGACCTTTAAAATCCGGTTCCTCTAGGATAAAAACTCAAAAATATATTTGTTGACTTTAAAGTCATATTAGTAAAATAAAAGAGATCAATAAGGATATTTCTTAACATTTATTTAAAAAACGAAAGTTTTGGAATATTTGCCCCAGGCAGGGTTGGAAATTGGTTGGTTAGAAATTAACAAAGGAAACTATTAACGAATATCTGTGGTTACATCATGGGAGCTTTGTAGAGCTTTATGTTGGTGGTGCAGATCAACTGTAGCTGGAACAACAGGTATCCCAACCTCACTCCAGGCCTTATATAAGGAGCCAGGGTTGCGCCCTGAGACGGAGTTGTGAACATCTCAGGTGTTCCAAATCAAACTGACTGAGGACCGGGAGGTGTAGAGAGGGTGGGGGGGACGGAAGGGCGTGGGTTACATGCTATCCACTGCAAACAACGTAAAAGGATTTACACATCTTGGAATAAACAGCGGTATACAAACTACACAGAATCCTCTTAATTATATTTCGA
Source organism: Eurytemora carolleeae (assembly GCF_000591075.1). Taxonomy (NCBI): domain Eukaryota; kingdom Metazoa; phylum Arthropoda; class Copepoda; order Calanoida; family Temoridae; genus Eurytemora; species Eurytemora carolleeae. Next base: position 188,486 of record NW_019396751.1, read on the forward strand.
ATTTGTGGTAACAATATTTCTTCTTGGCACTTTGATTCCTTCATAACGTATTATTTTATATAATAAGTGTGCATTGTTGGTGTTACGCGAGCCATGCTGCGTGAAGAAAGTCTGTTTGTCGCCCCTGCGTATTTCTGAGTTTCTCCTGAAGATCTGTACG
>NW_019396752.1:0-7793 GCF_000591075.1 Eurytemora carolleeae
TTGTTAACCATACTTGCATGCTCCGTAAAAACGTATTCACACAAATATTCGAGGACTCCAAACTCTCAACCAAATATTGTGTTTCGAGTAGCAACTAGAAAAGTTTAGATATATTCCGTTACAAGGTTGTACCGTACTTAACGCTGTACATTCTCTAATACCTAGTACTTTCAAGTATTTCAAAAAATATGTTCGCTGTTTTTTGTGTTTCTAAATATGTTTTTTTTTCAGGGGAGATCTTACTCAGCGAACATTCCACCTAATGTATACCTTCCAAACATAAACATTCAATAATTGGCTAAAAGAGACGTACACGTTGTACATATTTAATGTTATTACTTTATCAAGCACCATGAAGTAAATTTCAAACCTTTCCAAATATACTATCTACAGAATGTAATCAGTGTTAAAGTTTTCTGTTTTGCTATTCGATACGTAAGTTAACAGGTCTTCGTTTCTTTATATCGTTTAACCATACCGTAGTATTTTCATTTTCATTAACTTCATAAATTTGCAATTTACTGGACCCTTCAGGGTTTAATGCCAATTTCGTCCAGGGTAATTTCCTTGGAAAATTGAACGTAAAATTTGATTCCTTCAACGGAGAATTAAATCGGTTAAATTAGCTAAATTCTGCTTCACACTAGTATTTGAAAACCAACTAATAATTAACGCAAAATTAAATAAGGATTGTTGCTTTTATTAATATTAAAATTTGCACGTTTTTTTTTTCCATTACTTATGTCTGATTTGACATTGTTTACACCTAGTCCTTCAAACTTATTAACAGTTTCCAATGTTGTCTTCATTTTCCAAAAAATGACCCTTCAAATTAACGTTAAAGGTTTAATGTGCCCAAATTTTGACAACGTTTTACTGTTGCCTCCGGCAACTTTCATAGTCTTCAATTTTAGTTAAACCGCACATTATTTTACGATTATTTAAATTAAAACGATTTTTTACAGTATTCGTAGTTAGAACAAACTAAAAGTTTATTAAAAGCTATATGTTTTGTAGATATTGTAGCGTAAGAAATAAATTTTAGTAAAATGTTTATACTTTTTTATGCATTCATTTAATCTTTCATGCGTGGATCAGTTCATAGGAAAAAAAAACAAAAAGAAATTTCATGCAAATAAAATGAAAAAAATGTCATTTTTTTACAGTCAATAATCTTTAATGCGTAGATCATTTCATGAGCCTATAAAATAAAAAAATTTCATAAACATCAAAGACCAAACCTAAATTTTTAATCTGTTGAAACGGCCACTGTTATAAAACCTTATTTTACATTCCTTTGAATAATTGTGTTAAGAAAAATAGTGTATTCTCTGAATTACAATATAACGATAGGGTGCACAAGCTATGTTTATCTCTCAAAAATCATGCTGTATTAAATTCCTAACGTGGTGAGACGCCTAAAGCTAACCACGGCAAATATCAATTGATAGGTACTTTCAATCAAACCCGTGAATTATAATGACTGACATGATAAAAGAGCATGGCCTAATTCATTGAAAACACGAAACATTTGCTAAATAACTAAAACACAATTATTTGCGGAATACTTTAAAATTACAACATTTAAAGGTGTGTCCGTCTGTATTTCCTTCGTCCAAACTGTGAAATGCAACGTTTTCGCATAACGCCTTAAGTTATAAATAAAAACATATACGCTTTCCATTTTTTGCAAAACAAACTGCTCTTTCTTCTTCAAAACAAAAAAAATTACATCAATAAAAGAAGAGTTAACTTTTGCACTATATTAACTTAACGTGATCGCCAAAAATTCCAAACTCAAATTTAAAAATTCTGTGACCCATCTTAATGTTCAGAAAAATTCATATTATTCATTTTATTCAAGCTTATGACTTTAAAATCTTTATCAAATCTAAATTGGCTTTAAAATCTAAATCAAACACCAAAGTGCGAAATATTGCAATAATTTATAACTTTACTTAAAAATGGGCACTGGCAACCTAAATAAATAAATTATTAACTTGATAAAATGATTATCAAATAAATAATTGTCAGAAACTTTCGTGTAATAATTAAAAACTACTTAAATGACCAAAAAACGTGTTTGCATTTCGTGTTAAGTGAGCATCTCCCTGGATAAATACGTTTCTGAATCTACAAGATTTGCATTCGCGCTTGTTTTTAAATATTGCCCAAATCAGACTAAAATCCGTTCTTTACTTTAATACATAACATTCCAAGAATGTTGAAAACAAAATTCGAAATAGAAAAAAAATTAATCATTTCATTTTTAAGATTTCAAGGAAATTGCATAGTTAAATCGAACATTTTCAACGCAATCAGAATTAAGACCAGTATAATTTCCTACATTACACCAAAATAAGTTTAAAACTGGGTAAATTAACAACCTTTTTAAAAAATATAATTTTCTTTGTTTTCTTGCTCAATTACTAATGATTTTCAAAAGTGCTCACTACCATTATCGAAACGCATTCGCTCGTCCATCTACAAATAATTTAAATTGGTTCAATACTTTTGTATCACATTAAATTTACTTTCAGGTACCGTAGTACGTCAGGTGTAAGTTCTTTCGGTTTATGGCACGCTTAACAATATAACAAAAATCAGCCATGAATCCACGCCAATTGAGCCAAAGGAAATCGATTCAAAAATTTTAAAAAAACAATTAAACTTGTATAAATATTCAAGAATAACTCAAAAAGACCTTCAGTAAAAAAGCAAATAAAATTAAAAATACTCTCACAGCTGCAGTGCTGTCGAATAAGTAACCGTTTATAATCCGGTTTATTGCTTCTTTAGAAGGCTGCTGCGGGTTCGGATCTGATCACCGAGAGATACGCCACACAAACGCTCAATTTCAGTAGGNGTTATTCATCGCTGATAAAACCTCTAGCGGAGGTTTATTATCAGCGTTTTTCATGACGATCTCAATGGATGACTGAAGTTCGTCAAGGGTTTTCCTAGATCCATGTATGGTCGGCTGCCATTGCCGGGCTCCGCCTTACAAGCTAACAACCCACCGGCTCCGTCAGTTGAGGTCCCACTAAACAGGTGAAATTGCTTCAATATTTCAAAGTAAATGAACATACTAAATTATAACAAATCCCCCCTTATAAATAAAATATCACGTTTATAAAATAAATATACAAAACATAAGTCTGTAGGAAAATCCTTCATAGGCAAGTTGAGTCAAATTACGATACAATTTTGCATCCGTGGTGCCCATATTTCTATCTTAAGTTGTTGTCGCCCACATTCCTTTTCTTCGGATGTAAAAACAAAATTGTAAAATCGACTTTACATTTAAAATTACTGTAAATTTAACCTTATCTCGTTATAATACACGGGCGCCCCAGATACATCCACAGAATCGCCAACTGGATCAACAACAGGGTCGCTCGGGGGCTCGGGGGTAAAAATATTGCACCGTCCAGTGCGGTCCTCAAATCCGCTATCAGGACGACTATCCTCCGGTTGAAACAAAAAATTCATGGCATCCTGTAAACTTTTCAGCACTTCCTCCCCGTTTACGTCGCCATACCGCTCCTTCAGGACATGCTCAGTATCGTTATATAACTGATTTAAACCACGACTCACGGTGTCCTCCTAAACAAAACAATATTACCATACTAAATTATTACATAATTTGCAAACTCAATAATTTCCATTAAAACATTCATTAACTCAAAAATACGTTAGGCCTAAAGATAATTACTTTTATTTTCACCGAGCTTAAAATATGTCAATATTATACCTCGAAAACGTCAGTCTGCGTACTGATAGCAATTCTATCCTCAAAGCGCAAACGAGTCTGGGTTCCGACACTGCATATGTCCGGTCGCTCATACCTAACATACAAAACTATAAACCCGGTATAGCAATTATTTTAAATCTTGCTTTCTATTCTAACAGGGTCATATTAAATAGCAATTTTCTTGAATCTTGTTATCCATTCTACCAAGGTCATATTAACTATTTACAAAAAATTGTTTTCAATTAGATGTCAACATCTACCACAATAATTGCTTTAAAAACTTACACTGAATACTTCGGAGGGGTAGCAGGAAGTAAATTGTTGTAACCAGCAGATATGACTGACAAACTTCGCTCTCCGGTAGCTACATCTAGGCGCTCCGAAGTACTAGCTTTCAGAATACCAAATCTCCTAGAATATTTCATTTTCTTAATATTCAAACAGTTTTAACAAAAATTTACTTTCCACTCAAAATTAACCATTCATCAAATAATTTTTAATTTAATATACCTTAAAACACACTTTCCAACCACCCAGCAAGTTGACCCAATCAACACAGTACAGCCTATGCTCAACAACACCTCCCCACTGCAGGTGTCTGTACACCGGGCCTTAACTGTTCCGTCTCCATAAATAATATGACTCAAATTAGCCTGGATGCATTCTCCAGCAAATCTAAACGTTACATTTGGCTATTAACATTGAATCACGAAATAACATAATGGCACTCTTAAATAATGAGTTACACTGTACCGCCTTACCAAAAATTGTTAAGTACTTTGACCTATAAAAAAAATGTTAATCCACACGGTCACCTATAACCAGATATTGCATAATACCAGCGAATTAACTCAAATTTAAATTTACTATATTACACTATATTCAAAACCTAATATTAATCTATTACCTAATATATAGGTTAATTCAGGCACTTATGTTCTTACCTAACCAAAGTGTCCGTCAAAGTGTAGCCCTGTTCACAAGGACCACCCTCGGAAGCTACAACATCACCAACTTCCGGAACTGAAGAATCCTGGTCAGTAGGAATCTGTAAACCGCCGCGCATCTTCTCTGAAATCAATCACTTTTATTACGCAAGGTTAAATATATTAAATAAGCACATATAAACTTAAATACTCCGCCAAAGGTTTTAGTAAAACTGAGCGGGGCCGGTGTATTGTCACCTGCCCGCACTCTTAAACCGGGCGCGCTAACAGCGCGAGCTAAACCGCGTCTAGTACGTGCCGGTACACAACCAATTAGCCTGATGGGAAATTAAAATTTCTCTCCTTCCCAACCCGGCACGCCCGAAATGTGCGACAACCATATGTCGAGGATTGGGACCAGGGGTAGACCTTTGTTTGGTTTTACAATCTTTCATCAAATGACCTGCGATCCCACAAGTGAAACATAAACCTTGGGATATATCAGTTTTATCCGGTATACTGAGAAATCTTTTAACTTCACTGATAGTTACAGGACGGTCTGCTGGTTCAACAGGTTGGGCAACCTGTATTTTCCTAATTTTGGTAACCTTTGAGTGTAAGTCACCCAGAGTCTCAGAAAAGTGTTCAGTTAAAATATGCAGTAAATCCCTAAAATGACGGCCTGGTGTGGTATTAAAGTGTGCAAGGATTGCATTCCATAAGGTTTCCCCCCCCAACCCCTTCAAAAACCGCCGGGTTTCCCGTATGGCGGTTGCATCCATCTCTATTTGATTGGATGAGGACTTAAGGAGCAGGGTTTTCCTAGATCCATGTATGGTCTGGAGAGTAGAGAAAACTTCGGGCATGGTTGCTTTCCGAAATTTGAGTTGCTCAAGTGTGCTCAAGCACTCTGTGGGTGAAATGGTGTATAAACCCTTAACGTTTTCAGTCTCATTAATATACTCTAATGAAGATTCCAATGATCCCATTCCCCTCCCATCTTTCCAGAAGTTACGCAGGGTCTCCAAATCCTTAGCCTGGAGTACCCCGTCACCCAAGGTATAGACAGGTTTAACAAAGGTTTCGGGTACGTGCTGCGTGATTTCCGCAGCAGCTGCAGAGACCAGTGTAGATATTGTAGAGATGTTAAACGCAGTGGCAAGAGCAGGGGGTGCAAACTCAAGGGGTTGGTTCTCGAGGTACAATGCGCGTACCTCAGAGGGGGTTAGGAAGGAAATAAGCCTGTCACTTAGTTTGTCTAGAAAAGGTCTCGGAAGTTCCAGTAAAGTATTGGACAATTCTGCAATCTTGAGGTCACGGTCGCAAGATGGTTTGGTCATGATTGGGTTGAAATAATGGTGGGCACTCAAAAGTATCACATAAAAACTTCCCAAATATAGAAACCTTCACTACTAATTTGATAGAGATCAAATTTAACCAAGCTTAACAAATCATGCAGAAACCAAACTTATTATCCTTTCGTAAAAGAATTGCCAAACAATACAAATATACAACTATTGGACGGAGAAATATGCGATTTTAATCGTAAAATAAAAAACTGCTCCTTTCTAATATTTAGACGATCCAGAGGAGATATTTGTAGAGGGGAATGAAGAGGAAACCGTTGCTGGAGTAGTACAGGACTTCCAGAGCCGGGGTACAGTATTCTTGTCCGATGCACTACAATAGAATACAGGGAGACATAGAATTATGTGATCCTAAACACTAGGAGTCGTGTTCCACAGTATATAGTGAAAATAAAAGGAAAAAAGGATTGCCTGATCCCAAATGGATTCAATCCAATGAATCCAATGCGTATTTGTTAGAGATCTGATAAACAAGCTCAGGAGCTCTGGGGACTCGAACTTCTTAGCAACAGCTAACAGGAGCTCGTACACTGTGACGGGAACTTGTCCGCAACAGCTCCATAAACTTAAACAATAAGCGGCAGAAGGGGATTGTCAGAAATTAAAGAATCAGAAAAGTGATGCGGAAATTTATATGTAATTTAGAAAATTACTGACCTTTTGGCCAAAGGATACAAAGGTGTATCCTATAGGCTTATTTTGTATAGAACGTTTAACTTGCTCAGGTTGTAGGTAGAGGCTGCAGGGATAGCAAGTAGTACCAGGTTCTTGGTGTAAGCCTCCATCAATTGAACCAATAAAGGAGCCATTAAAGAACGTTATGTTGTATTTCTAACAGAGTCAAACATGTTGTTTTATCAAGACTTGGAGGAACCTCTCTAGCTCATATCCTGACTTGAACTGCTTGTTGGTTTGTCTTGCAGGATTGAAGTTGCCTGTTTTGTTCAAGGTCTGCATTCTTTTGTGTAGCCAGGGAGCCAGTGTAGGGGTTTCATAAAAATATATAAATTTAATTAATAATCATATTATTACAATTTGTTATTTTAATAAACGAAATAGAATTGGTGCAGTTTTTTATATCTTTTAGTTTTTGTGAAAAAATATATTAAAGCTTATGTTTTTGTATTTGATGTTTGTTTGATCAGGGAATATCTGTTTTTTTTACGTGGATGAAGGGTACTTTGTCTGCTGAAAGGTAGGGCTAAGTATTTTGTTTGAAGGTTAAGCGTGGAGCTTTAGAATTCATACTTTATGAGAACCCACGCTTTAGATTTCTGTAACAAATTATAAACAACCTTAGGAGGGGGGAGGGTGTCCGTCATCTCCATGTAAAGATTCTTCACCTTAACCTTTTCCAACTCCACAGAGTTCACCAGATCCTATATAAATGCATCCTCCAGGGGCTTTCTGAAGTGATGATAGAATGGGAGAACCCTTTCAGGTGCTATGGAAACGCCTCAACACGGAAACGGACCCAAAAGTGAGTTTGGGTCCGTTTCCTTCTTTTTTCAAGAATTATCGGAAATCCCTCAAAAACTAAAAAGTGTAGAGGGATTTCCGGATATTTTGGGTCGGTTTCCGCTATATTTACATCTGATTTGTTTCCCTTTTTTTTGGGTCCGTTTCCTCTTTTTTTTTGGGTCAGTTTCCGGTTTTCAGAAAAAGTTGTAAATTCTCAGTTTGTTGATCGGTTTCCTCTTTTTTTGGGTCCATTTCCTCTTTTTTTGGGTCCGTTTCCGGTTTTCA